>NC_057810.1:178980209-179280209 GCF_018294505.1 Triticum aestivum | reverse complement strand
CCCGTTACAAATTACCTTATCACAAAACTATCTGTTATCGATAATTTCAGTGCTTGCAGAGAATACCTTACTAAAAACCGCTTGTCATTTCCTTCTGCTCCTCGTTGGGTTTGACACTCTTACTTAACGAAAGGACTATGATAGATCCCCTATACTTGTGGGTCATCAAGATCTCACGGGAACAGAAGGTGCGGCAGTGGAAAAGTATTTTCGTGGATGCCTCTGGTGGTTTGGGAATATATGTGAATATATAGGAGGAAGATCTAGGTCAGGGGGTCACCGAGGGGCCCACAAGGTAGGAGGCGCGACCTGCCCCCTGGGCGCATGCTCCCCCTTGTCGCCACCTCGTGGCTCTTCTGACTTGCACCCCAAGTCTCGTGGGTGTTTTCTGGTCCAAGAAAAATCATCGCAAAGGTTTTATTCCGTTTGGTATTCCTTTTCTGCGAGGCTCAAAAACAAGGAAAAACAGAAACTGGCACTGAGCTCTAGATTAATAGGTTAGTCCCAAAAATAATATAAAATAGCATATTAATGCATATAAAACATCCAAAACAGATAATATAATAGCATGGAACAATCACAAATTATAGATACGTTGGAGACGTATCACTGCCCGACGCCCTAGCCGCTCGAACCGGGACTAATGCATACATTAGTCCCAGTTTGTAATGCAACCGGGACTAATGTGTAGATCGAGCTTGGACCAAAGCCCTGTGTTTCTACTAGTGCTATGATCCTGGAATGTGTGATTCCTTGGAAAACTCATATGCACGTGTGGAATGATAAACGGTAATAATAGGTTCCAAGTCTTGCCTCTAAGACTGACTCAAGTGTTGTTTGTGATCACATTTTCCGGGTCTTAAAATATCATTAAGTGTAACGATAGTCCTAAAACAACATTGAGGGTATGACGTTAGAAGAACGATCATATTGAATCGACGCAATACTTGTTTGTTATACTTTGTGATTATATCGTCTAAAATCATTTGTAATAACACGGAGTGTTAGCATGTGTTTTAGTTCCTCAAACCATGAGAGTATCTCGGTCACTTCCTACCAGACGGTGGGCTTTGGGGTTGCTCAAACGTCATCTGTAACAAGGTGATTATAACGACAACTTTCAGGTTCACCGGAAAGTTTGACAAGTGACCGGATAGCTCAAGAGTGGGATTTGCTCCTCCGATGATGGAGAGATATTCTTAGGGCCCTCTCATTGTGATGGCATCCATCATCATCTGGCCAGACACAGGTGACTCATCATGGGATGCCGGAACACGTCATCGAGAAAGAAGAACAAAACCGGTAACGGGAGCAATGATATAGTGAGCATGGTGATGACTCTGGATGATACTGATGCACACCGGGTTTTGTAAGAGTATCACTAAGAAAACGGAACATCACATGATAACCAAAGGTTCACTCGAATATCATTCGTGTAATCATAGGGACCGATATGGATGTCCACGGTTCCGCTATCAGTCATTGAACGAAGGGGTTTCGTTCATGTGTATGGTTTATCAAACCTACGGGGTCACAAGCTTAAGGTAATCACGATCTGCTAGGTGTTAGTGGGAATGAGTGATGAGAATATATTTGTGGAATTGTTTCATCAATATCCGGTATAGTTCCGAGAGGTTCCGGAAGTGTTTCAGGGTCACTAGAAGGGTTTCAGTGAATATCGGGTAATACCGGGTATTACCGATTAATTATATATAGGTGGAAAATGTTTCTGGGATGTTAAATTATATATATAATGGTATATAAGTGTTTATAACATTTTATATTTAATTTAAATATCAATGAGTCTTAAAAGGCCAAGAGGTGGAAGGATACTTGGGCCACAAGGGCCCAAGAGGAGTTGGTGCCCCTTTCCATGTGTGTGGGGGGAGGGCGAATTGGACTAGGGGAGGGAGTCCTACTCCCTCTCCCTAGGTCGGCACCCCAAGGGGGACTTACCTCCCTTGGTGTTTGCCCTCTCCCTCCCCTCTACTAGAGGACTTCTACCATATGGATACACAAGTTTTGGAGCCTCTAGTTGATCTAGTTCTAGTTCTTGTTGGTCCTAGTGGACTAATTAGAGCTAGCCCTAGCCACCTGTAATCCTCATAATTAGAAGCCCCATGTGGTTCTAATCTCCTCCCTCTAATTCTCCGGCGATGATTAGCTCTGGACGGCGAAGTGTCGCCGGATTGTGAAGACCGTACGCTTGCAACCAAGTAGAGAGGTCGTGCTTTCGGTCTTCCGTTGGAGGGATCATTCGAGGGCGGTTCGCGGGATCGTCATCGACATTCAAGGGACTCCAAGTACGATCTACACCGAGTCGTCTACTTCTGTTGCACTCCCAGAGTCTGTAACGATCGTTGATCACAATCCGTTACGCATCTTCATATTGTTCCTGGGTGATCGTAGGGCGATTTTTTCTGTTTTCTACTATGTTTCCTAACAGTAGTATCATAGATCGGTATCATAGTGATCTCATTTGTTGTCATGTACGACACATATTAGTACATCATTTAATATGATATTGTACCATATCATGATACTCAACCATCTCTTTCTTCATTTAATTGAATGCCACCTCACCAAAAATTTATAATTGGTATGCATGATACTACCTATGATACACCTATTGTGACCAGTCAAATGAAACATAAAAGGCATTGACAAGTGCATGTTTCCCCTTTTTTTAAATGGGGGGGGGGCAACCATCCATACTTCTCTTTATTATGTGGCGACACTATTTACACACTTAAGCATGGGGTTATAACACACATTATGTTGTCATTAATATCATAAACACTTAAGGGTGCCCTTTCACCTTTATTTCCCCCTCTTTGTACCAAAAATTACTTCCGGAGCTCGGCCTCCATGGAGGCCGGTTTTTGAAAAATTCATATTTTTACATTTCAAAAAATTCTGGAAAAGATACAGACACACATAGAGGCATAACACACACATGTGTGTATATTTTCAGGACGAAATAGTTGAATTGAGGGATGTGCAAAAAAAGACAAATCTGTGACTTTTCAACACATGATACTATTCATTCCAAAAGTCGATGAATTTGTTCTTTTTGCACATATCGCATCTCAAGGTATTTCATTCTGAATTTTTACACACATACACATCACATCCTTGTGTGCTTGTTCAAATTTTTTAGATTTTTTTGAAACCAAAGGGTATCAATTTTAATGTTTTTCAAAAAAATCGGCCTCCATGGAAGCCGAGCTCCAAATTGTCTTTTGTCCTCCTTGTACTATACTTATGCCTTATATTAATATAAAAATATCGTGGAACAATTCATGGCCTAAAAAGGAAGAATGTGCAGAGCTCCTGCCGCTCATTCGAAGAAGAAAAATATGGCTCACAACAACTCTAGAAGTGTTGTCATCTCGATTGCTATAATAACCGCCAATATGGCACTTTAGCAGAGTCATCATAATTTATGGAGTGCACTCCATATAGAGCTCGCGAGCCTCCATATTTAGAGGTTATGGGCATTGGCTCGGAGCGCTCACCATCTACCAACCACTCGCATGCGAGGGAAGTTTCACCTTCCTCGCCACCTTCTGCACTAGACTATGGCAATTTTACAACCACTTTTTCCTGCCCCCCCCCCCCCCCCCCCCCCCCACCCCCGGCAGCTATGAAAACACTAATGGCCCCACTTCCCTTCTCGTCGCCCACAGCCTCCACCTTCACCGTCGGCGAACTGGGTGTTGCTCTCGGAAGAGGAGCGGTATCGTAGCGAAGCTCTGATAAAATTTATACAAACTATTTTCAAAGACACACAAGGATTTCATCACTGATTTTCGTATGTGTCCCCAAAATGGTTAGCATAGTTTTTATCATTAGGTGGAAAGAAACCGGCAACCCAAGGGTCAAGCAAGATGTGTGGACGCATGCGAGACGTGTGATGCGTGGAAGAGTGGAATCGACGTCCATGTTTGAAATTGTGAGAAGCACTAGATGGGGCATCCATGTGGATGCATGTTCTGGTGCTTCTCACAATTTTGAGCATTGGCATCGGAATCCGTCGCCGCCGCCAGAATCAGCACCACGAAGTTCAAATTGCCATCAGAAACAAGTCATCGATGACGAAATTGCCCCCGAAATATGTACCTTGTCGAAAGCGTCTTTGCGCTCGTACTAAAACTTTTTTTCGAGAAAACTTTCAATCTATTCATCAAACATAAAGGTGGTATAAAGAATACTAGAAATAACAAAAGAATTACATCCAGGTCCGTAGACCATGTAGCGACGACTACAATCACTAGAGCGAGCCGAAGACACGACGCCGTCATTGCCCCTCCCTCGTCGAAGCCGGGTAAACTTTTTTGTTGTACACAATTTGAAAGTCGTCGTGCTAAGGCACTATAGGACCAGCGCACTACAACAACAACCATCGCCGATAAAGAGAAGTGTAGATCAAAAGGATCCAACATGTAGACACATGAACTCAGACGAACGAATACCAGATCCAAGCAGTTCATCAAAGACAAACAACGACTAAATCCTACGAGATCCACTAGAGAAACACCTCCACACGCCCTCTGACTAAGCTAGACGCACCATCAGGACGGGGTTCTGCGGGGAGAAGCTTATTCCATCTTCAGTGAGGCGTCGTCATCTCGCTTCCTGAATCCTGAGCAGGACACATGCCCTAACTAAACTAGAAAACACTTAAAAATAAAGCTCTCCTGCTAGCAGGGAACATGATCCACCACACCTCCATCGCTCTAAGACCACAGGAGACGAGGTAGATTGGCGGCACCAACAGGAGGTAGGGAAAACCTATCACCTTGTTTACCTTGCGTCGCGAGCGAAGAGTTGCGTCTTGCGGGAAAGTTGGTCCTGATTTGATTTGTGTCGTGCTCAGATTTAACTAAATACTTCCTCCGTCCCAAAATATAAGAACGTTTTTGATACTATGCAATAGTGTCAAAAACGTTCTTATATTTTGGGACGGAGGGGGTATGTTTGAAGATTTGTGGGGGGGAAATGATGTCACACTGACAAGTGGGTCCCAGAAATGAAGGCTGCCATTATGAAGACTATAAGTTTGTGCATCACGGCTTCATATGAATATGAAGATTGTTAATATCGCGACTCTGATAGAGTTGCTCTCACCAAAACTGCTTCTCGAGGGGAGTTTGGAAACTGCGGACTGACTGGGATGAGGACCGTAGACTTGACCTACTGCATGGGCAGTTTTCTTCAGCCATGACTGGTGGCGGGTAAACATTGCGGCTCTCACCCGGAATTCTTTACAGATGCCATTTGGTAGGAGAAAATCTCTCTCATACAGGGCGGCACATTCGGAAAGAGCGGAATCGTCGGGTTTTTCGATCTCATTTCGTTCCGAGAACAAACTCTCTCATCTCATCAAGATGGGTCTTCAGCACAGAAGCTCTCCACCGAGCGGTTGTTCGATGATGGGAACGCACCTGGCCCGGAGCCTGATCAGCTTCTTAGCTAGGTCCTGTGTCCTTTGGGCGCTTCTGCACCTTGTCTTGTACTGTACATAACTGTACTTTTTTTGTACGCTTCTACCGAGTTAATGAATAGGCACTGCAATTTCCTCAAAAGAAAACTGGAGAGATATCGGCGCACCTTTGACTCTTCAGCACAAGAGCTCTCCTGAGCACGCAGATGGCCAAGAACGACCGGTCCAAGGACTTCAACGGCCTTCTGAACGACGAAACTGATGACGAGCCGGGCTAAATCCCGTTGTGTTCATGCGTTTTTGTAACCAGACCTTTCCTGGCTACTTCTTATATCCTGTAAATACTCCTGCCCGGCCCTCAAAAGAACACAAAAGGCAAGTTTATGCAAGTGAACAGCGGCCTATGTAACAGAGTACACAAAATCTCCGTCGGTAGCAGCTATTTTGATACTGCTACCACTAACTACATGGACGCGACAGGGTCGAGCAAGGGTCCACATCTCAAAACAGTTCTTGATCTGTATGTGTTCGACTACGTCGGCGCTCGATTGGCTCTATTTTCCTTTACAGATAATATCGTACAGGTCAGGTACTGTTACTCTACAAATAATCAGGCAGGCAGGACCAAACTGCATTTTACCTTGGCCCATTCATCCTTCTCGAGAGATCGGCTCGACGCTTGGCCTCTCTCTCCGCTGTCTGGACATAAAATTCAGCTCCGAGCATGTCGTTTATCTCGACGTGTGATGATAGGCTTGCTTCAGCGGTCTGGATTATCAGTTCGACAGTAAGGGTGAATCCAAGGGCCGAAAGCACGTGCACGGCATTGGCAAGCCGGCAAATGTGCCTTCTAGTTTCTAGTGGGGTAAAAGCCTCCACTTCCATGCTCAACTTATGTTGATCTTCGTTCGCATTAGTCTCTTCATCCGCCACGACATGCTCGCCGACCCAGATGAATCCATTGCAACCGAGAATCAAATCGGCATCATATTGCTCAAGATGATGGAAATGCTGCTTTCGCCGTTTTACCAAATAGGCAGGTACTGTGAGCAATTGACCCCTCTGAAGCTGCAAAGAAAACTCAAAACAATTCAACAGGTTAGCCGTTGTATATTGCCACAGGAAGCAATGCCGGCTCTGAAAGAGGTGAGACTGTCATAAGTCATAACTCCTGCAATCAGATACAAATCATCAACCTATGAGATATCAGGACTTAACATGTACTCCTATATGAACTAGTTCACCGGGTAATCAACATCTACCAACCTTTTCCTTTTTCGAAAAGTTCGAAATAATGGCAAGAGCCAGCATTGCAAGGGCAGAGCGCTCACAATAATGCATAGAGTTCCTCACAATTGGTTCATCACATACAAAGGCAGCATAACTTAAACTGGTAGAGCACTACCCAATAATAATAGCTGACAAAGAGTTGGTCTCTTATCTACCTTTCCATATTTCTGACTCCTTGGCTGTAGGTCAAGAGATCCATCGTGTTGGATATGATGAACTTCAGCCTGATAATTGGTTTCATTCAAAGTAGCAGCATCAGATTTAAACAGTACTCATCCAGTAAATAAGCAGTAAAGGGTGACAAACTATAAATAAAACATAGTAAAGGACGACAAGCCCAAAAATGTTTCCAATATCATGAACTCCCCTAAGGAAAAACAGTAAAACAAAATGTACTTGAAGGTTGGTGTAACACCCTTACCAATGAACAAACATCCTGGCTACAAAGTGGGACCCGTCTCTGAAATTCTACACACAGAAGTCATACTCGAAAAATACCACTAAATTCTCTACATCATGAGATCCAGTACTAAATACTATGCCATCAGAGCATCACCACTCAACCCCCTAGAAATCGGTGTAATTATCTGACTGGTGTGTTAGCACCTCGTGTATTGGAGTCGTAATGTGTTACATGAACTGCGTGGATGGACATCTGAATTCACCATTGCTATATGTGTTATACTGTTTAATACATGCCCTGGATGTCTCTATAAACAAATGAGACTATTGAAAGTTAAGAGATTATTATTTTCCAGACTTGATGATAATTAGAGTAGTGTGGTAGCACCGTCTAAGGTTGATATCTGGGTCTTACATTTGGATACATGAGTAAACTGAGAGCAAAGGAAAACACAATGTCTAATCATTCTGGGAGTCCTTGCGTATCAGAAGACAAAATGCCTTGATTGCAAACAAAATGCACAGCAAATTTTCCACACTAGAACTCTATGCTGTACCAAAATTAATAATGATGGTAGTTCATTAATCCGATATGCAAAAATTTGAAGAAAACACAACACAATTCGAAGAGAAAGGCTTGCACATTTAGACTTGAGAACTCTGGATACTAGATGAAATCTATCTCGTGTCTTTATTATTGTCAGTTTTGTGCATTATTTGTTGTTATGGTTTTTATTCCTTGGGATTATCATCGAGTTATTATAAAAGTATGGCACAGTATAAGCACGTACACTTTCTGGTCTTATTTGTTTTCAACTTCTGTTAAGACCTTATCACAGGTTGGTTCTACAGTCATCGTGATGCTTCTATACTGGAAAGGACTGCGGTCTGTTATACTGACTCAAGTCTCACTTATAGAAAGTAAAAAACCTGGAAACCCATGGTAGATGACATGGAACTCCCTTATTACGGTTTGTGTTACCAAGTGCTGCAGTGATGTTGATCCCCAGGGCACAAGTTGGCTTTGTTCTTCCACCTAATAAGGGCCAAACTTGCACCCTCTTTCATTGTTCTGATTTCTCCTCTCCTATATTTGCTTCCCATTGTTTTTTTTATTGCCAACTTCTAGTCCATGCACGCACTTCTGCTCGATCTATTTTCAACCGCCAGTTCCAATGTGCGATTACTTCTATTTCCTGTCTATTAGTTATTCCACAACTACATATATTGGTCACCATATACATCTACCAGTTCCTACTCAGTTCACGAATAATTATGTCCATCCACTCTGTTGCAAGATTTCTTCTACCTTCTATTACTAGCCGAACCCATCTACCAAGCAAGTGAGATATCAGGGCACGCTAGTATCTAAAATTTAATTTGAGACATGCAAGATTGACTGGTGGATAAGTAGTGAGAATGATGGTTCAACCTGATATCAACCGCAAGATGGCAAGAAAAAGCAGAAGAAAAGGTACCCCAGGACATATAAACACATTTGCAGTGAACAGGTGCAGACAAATATGCCAAGCTGGAGTGCTGAACAGCCTATATCATTGTTTATGCATACTTGTAGTTTGGTACGACTCAGAGGATAAATATATAAGCAAATATATATAATCATTTGTAGAGAAGGGGGGAGGAAAGCGATACTCACACAAACAAGGTCATTTTCTTCAAGTATACTCCGCATATTAAGCTCATCAACATCAGTTCTCCGTCTCTAATAGGCGGGTGGAAAAAAATCATTAACCAGAATATTGGTGAAAAATTAACTAGTGAAAGATGTCACATGCTAATGATGATAAGTCATTGATCTCTTTGAAGAAGATGCAACATTTAAATCTCCATTCAAAAATAATATCCAACTTATGCTTCAAGAAAGTAATTGTAGTTTACATAGTTTCCACAAAAGCAGGAAATTGAATAATTTCCTGGTCGCTACTGTACTCTGCATATCTTAGGGGAGACACCGGTACAAGCTACTGTTACGTCAGCTAGAAAGTATGGTTTGAGACATGTTGAATTATCTGTTTGATGTAGTCTAGCATCATTTTTTCTACCAGATTGTACTGCAAGAATATTCCAGTTGTCAGCCCGTTGTCCCACACACGTTTTCAAATCTTACCCTCCATATCCATTATGCACCAGCTGAAAGAATATGCTGATGGTTCTTATTTAACAAAAGAAGACCACACACTTATGGGTGTTACGGGGTAAAGGTGCAACAGCATACCTGGATTCCATCAGGCAAATTCATAGAAGAAAGCATCAAAACAGCACCTTGGCTAAAGTTTGTCTCCAACCTCCAGCGCTTAGAAGCAATCTTGCAGGGGAAAAACACATTTAATTGATACTGGCCAGAATAGAATACATTTTTTGCATCTGAACAAGCAGATAGTGAATGAATCACACTGGTGGCATGACTATAATTAGCCAGATTTACCCATGCCCTCTGATTATTCATACGGGAGTATATCCAAATAGAAGTAAATAACATGAACAATTAGACTCATACAAAATAGTTGAGACTACTAACTATCAAACATACGGAGAACTGATTGTCCAATCCATGTATATACCATGAGGATCTTTTTTCGAGAAAAGGCAAAAGCTTTGTGTTTCTTAAATTAAAAATGTAGAAGAGTTCGAAGTACAAGCCTCAGCAGTGTCTAGAACTACCCAAGTATCACCAGGACTCCAGGAGCTAAGCAACAGAAAATTAATGGACATCCCAAGATTTTTTTTTCGCGAAAATGCAAAGGACTTGCATTTCATTTCATTGAAAAGGAGGGAATTAGGTTACAGGAGCCCTAAGGCGGTCCACGTATATTACAATCAGTGCACGTCCCAAGATGAGGGCAGCACAATTCTAAGCCCAGTTGCCCCAGCCTTTGCCCAAAGGCAGGCCTCCTCCTTAATGTTATGAACTAGTGTGTCAATGGAAGGCCTGGCGTTCTCGAAGACGCAGCTGTTACTGTGCTTCCAAGTCATCCAGGGCACAAGAAGCACGACTGATTGCAGGGCTTTGCGCGATGTCGGAGGCGTGTTTTCCTTGGCGTGCAGCCATCAGTCCATGAGGGTGGGCTCCTGGTTGGGAGTCGGTGCCGGAATGCGCAGCCAGGCTAGGGTCTCATGCCAGGCCTGCCGGGCAAGGGGGCAGTCCAGCAGCAAGTGCCGGATCGTTTCCGGTGTTTGGTCGCAGGATCACCCAAAGCCCAAGAGCTTGAGCCCACGCCCATAACCTTGAATCTTCCTTGATCCTAGTCAATAGTGCTGGAATGCTTGGTCTGGTGTGCTTAAACATGCACTCGTTGCACTCTTTCCAGAGCATCCAGGATATCAAAATGGTCATAGAATCCAGCCCCTTGTGTAGCGGCTTTGGGGTGAAGGTGGGCAGCATGCCACCAGTCGACAACAGTCACCCCCGGCGTTGTGGCTGACAAGATGCTCTTAACCAGGCAAGGACCTCATACTTGGGTTGTTACAATAAACAACAACTATCGCAGTTTGAACCGTGAGCTTTAAGGCAAAAGATAGAGCATCGTCATGGACTGCAATCCATGACATGTTCTATTACGTTCAGGTGTGTAGCACATTCCTAGCAGGAACCATGTTATAGAAATGAGAAGAACACTGAGAGAGTGACACAAAGTGCAGTACCTCACTGACACGGCCAATAATGATATCCCCTTTCTGTGGCTTATACCTGAAAAGGTCCAAGAGAACAAAATGAGCTAAGCCTAGCTAGAAGTCCATCCACTAAATGTTAAGTACATTTGCAACAAGGTTCATTAAAGTAGAATCAAATGGCCCCCATCCAACCACCCTTACTAAGAGAAGGTTTATTTTTACCACCTGTCGGTCAACCATTGGAATTGAGAAACCAATTGATAATCAAACAAACAACTAGTGCCTTCAGGGAACTAGGGTAGAATGCGGAACTCACTACAAATTCGACCCTTTGCCCTTTAAATCAATTAATATAAATATAAAAAATTATAATGAACCCAGATATCTAGAGTTCGATTCGGCACAGATAATAACCACCCTGCTCGAATCCAACACATTGTAATATTTCAGTATGAAACTTCAGTGCGCACTACAATAATCCATTCATTGAGACAAATACAGCATAAGCCAACCGATCAATTCATGCTGCGTAGACCATTGTACTGCTCGGTATGCCATAGTAATGCCAGCACTGCCAGGCAGGGGAACAGAAACCAGTCGAATCGCTGGAAACTGGTAGAGCGGAGAACAGGAGGAAGGCAGGGAGAGAGCACCTTGCGCGGAGCGTCCTCACGCAGACGAGATTTTGGACCCGCTCCACCACGCCGCACACCGTCGCCACAACCTCCCCGTCCTGATCAGACGTGCCATGCCCCCTGCACGAAAAGCAAACGCGCGCGCGCACGCCCGAAAACCCTATCAGTCCATCACGAAACAAGAGCGGGGAAACAGGTGGAAGGGGGATGTGAGGGCGGGCTGTTACCTGAGGATGGTGTCCTCGGGGTTGAAGGGGATGTTGTCCGCGAAGGTGACGGCGGCGGCGGCGGCGGCGGGGGCGAGGGTCTGGAGCTCGTGGAGTGCGGCCTCGAGGCGGACCCTCTGTGTCTGGTTCAGTCGTAGGTGGAGGTCTCCGATCGCCGGGGAGGAGAAGGAGGAAGGGTCGGAGGTTGTCGGCGTTGCCGCTGGTCGACGGCGAAAATTAGTCCTTTTTTATGAGGGGAGGCGAAAATTAGTCATTTTTTTTAAGGGAAAGGCGAAAATTAGTCAAAACCCCAAGATTTTGTTAACCAACCCTGGTCATATGGGCTGTGTTTGTAAGGCCGGTTCGCGGGCACGGATTGTTGGCCCGGCACACTTCACGAATAAAAGGGCCGGGCCGGCCTTCGATCTGCCAGGAAGCACGGCCGATCTCCCGAAATCACAAGCAGTACCCCCTTTGTCCCCCCCCCCCCCCCCCCCAAAAAAAAAAAACAAGCAGTACCCCCTTTGTCTAAAAAAAAAGCAGTACCCCCTTTCAAAGATCACTCCCATCGAAATGGTACACTGCATGTGCGTCACTTGTCGCAATCTGAGAGTTTTCTTTCCTACATCCATTATTCAAAAAGTTTTATCTTTTAAACCGTGCGTCTAAATCTCGAATTGTTTTTATCATTGGATTCCTCGCGTCGAGATCTTTAAAATTAGATCCCATGTTGATAGATTTTTAAAAAAAAAATTCACGAAAAAAATGGATGAAAGAAAACGAACGGAAAAACCAAACCAGGAGTATGTTTTTCCCTTTTCGAAAGAGGCACAACCGTGCCTCTCACAAAAGCACAACCGTGCCACTTGCGAAAGCAAAACCGTGCCTCTCGTGAAAGGAAAAACAGAAGAAAAAAAAACACAACTGTGCCTCCCGCGGAAGAAAAAAATAGAAAACACATTTTTTTTTCATTTCTGAGAGGCACGATTGTCCCTCTCGTGAAAGGAAAAAATTGCACGAAAAAACATGTTTTTTTCTTCCGCGAGAGGCACTGTTTGACTTTTGCGAGAAGCAAACGAAAACACGTTTTTTCATGTAAATGTTTTTTTGGCCCAAGAGCTAAGGAAGACCGATGAAAAAATAATAAGTCAAAAAAATATTTAAAAACATTTAAAAAGCCGAAAACGCGTGCGAGAAAATAAAGAAAATATCCGAAGAAAGCGCGACACGTGGCGGCGGCTGAGAGCGCTCTCGGCCTACCCAAAGTGATCGTTGTGAAGCTTCGGAAGGATCGCTCGTCAACTAGTTGCTCTCCCGATCTCCGAAGCCAACCGTTAAGGCTGGCTAGGCATGACTATTTTATATGCGGGTCGAGCATGACAGGGCCATGCCTATTCATAGGTTGCTTCGTTTCTAGGCCAATACAAAGGCCACTCCTATTTCACGCGTTGGTCGCCAAATAGCGAGCTGGTGCATACCCCAACAACGCCTGATCCTTTATAGGCCGGCCCATTTTGGGATCCCTTCCCCACCTTTTTCCATTTTCCTTTGTTTTTTCTTCTAGTTTTTTATTTCTTTTTTTTCCTTTAAGTTTTTATTTTTATTTTTCATTTTTCTTTACTGTTCGGTTTATCCTTCTTCTCTTTCTTTCTTTTCTATTTTTTCCTTTACTTTTTTTCACAACCTTCTTTCAAATTTGTGAACATACTTTCCAAAATCATGAACAATTTTTAAACTTTTTGAGCTTGTAAATTTTTTGAAAATCATGAAGATTTTAGAAAATTATCAACATTTTTAAAAATCATGAACATCTTTTGAATTGATGAACAGTTTTTACAAATTCATAAGCATTTCAGAAAATGTGAACATCTTTTTTGAAACCCGGGAACATTCATTTCGAAGCGAAGAACATTTTCGGAAATTTGGGGAACAGTTTTTGTAATTCACGAAAATATTTGAAAAAAAATTGAAATGCATGAACATTTTTCTAGTACACAATTATTTTCATCAGAACATTTTTTGAATGGATGAAATGTTTTGTAATTCATGAACATTTTTTGAATTGTGTGAACTTTTTTATAAATTCATGAACAACTTTTGAGTTTGAGAACATTTCTTCAATTCCATAACTTTTTTGAATACATGAAAATTTCTTTCAAAATCATGAACAATTTTTTGTTTTCCTGAACTTGTTTTTCAAAATTGTGAACATTTTTGAATATATAAACATTTTTTGTAAAATCACGAATATTGTTTTAATCCACAAACATTTTATGATTTGCTAAACACTTTTTTCGAAATGGACATTTTTTTTAAAAAAATGGAGCTTTTTATAATTCTAAATTATTTAGAATAGAAAAAACACAGAAAGAAAAATAAAGTGAAAAAACTTGAATTAAAAAAATAGAGAGCACCGTAAATGGGCCGACCCAAACGGGCGCGCTGCGGCTCCTCCCAGCGCGCACCGCGCCGAATAGGAGCTCTCCGATACAAACATTATACGAGCATAATCAATTATAGATAATTCACAAGAAACATCCTTCGAATAATTTGCCAAAATTCTCGTTGCTTTAGTTGAGATGTTTATAGCTAGCTTACCTGTACATACCGCCCATAGCTTGGTTTAGTTCCCAGCTGCAAAGGTTTCTCTTTGTGGAAAGATAAGATCTCTTATCAAAATTCACCTAAGACAAAGCATCTCGAACATAATTAAAAGAACATCGAGATTCTGAGACCACCGGACAATCACTATTGTCGCCAGAACGAGTGGACGATGCATCGCTTTCGCCGCTCCACTACCGGAGTCGGCTTGACATTCTCGATGACAGCCGCGAAGTCTTCGTGCACGTGCCCCTAAGGACAAACGCCCTGGAGCCGCAATAGTCGACGGTGAACTCTTGCAAAAGCACTAGACATCAAATCTCTTCATATTACGAGAAACCCTAACCTCACTGTCCCAACGAGACGATATGAATCTATGCTAGAGCTTCGTCGACTGTGTCCAAATTAACGAACTCGAGGAGGATCGTTGGTCCTTGCGTCAATGGCACAATGGGTCATGTAGTTGGTCTAGAAGGATAGAGGGGAATATAGGCAGCCCGGTTAACACTTTTAATTGGACAATGATTTATTAGACCAACTGTTAGCACCTCCATATTTGATCATTGGGGTATCAAATGATCTGAGAATCAAATGAAACTTTAAACCTAGACTTTTTGTATTATAACAAGGTCATATAAAAATATTCGACTCACTTGGAGAACTTCTGTTTCCCATTTGTAAAAAATAGTCCAAGTTAATTAATTAATTAATTAATGATCATGCAATGCAAATGATGCACAATCAATATAATAGCAAAAACTATATTTAGGGTATTATCATGGGGTGTTACACGTGGGGCCTCAACCTCTACAAGTATGGACTCCGCGCGTGTTTGTTTGAAGCGGGGCAATCATGTCAGGCGTTGATGGTCTTCCTTCTCCGCACGCTTCTCCTCCTTCCAGTTAACCATACACATGTCATATAATGCTCAGAGCTCGCCAAGTTTGTCATTGTTGATGTCGGTGGGGGCATAGGATCTGGCTCAAAGTCAAAGAGTAAGGGCTCGACAAATCTGGCCTACCCGGGCTCTTCAATGATGATGTGGACGACAACGGTAGCAGGAGGTGGACTAAGGCTTAGCACTGGCTTAGGCTCATGATCCACAAATAAGAGCATCAACGGGCTTCGTCACAACGGCGGGAGTGGGTGCGGCTTCCGACAAGGCTTCATCTGGGACTGTCATTGTTGTCGTTTGTTGTTTAGTGAGGCAACGCCGGTTTGAAGGTGTCAGAGGAAGTGCGTCAACGCCGGTGAGGTGGTATAGAATTGCCATAGCCCCATATATATACCCGGACAATATCAGTCGGCGTCTGGGAAAGATGCTCCGGTAGCCAAACGAGGGTCGCTGCGGGAATCGTGTGCCGGTTCAACGCATGCTTATTGAGAATCCATGCATGATAGCCAAACAAGAGCCGTCGTGGGAATTGTCGTCGGTTCAATGAATGCTCATTGGGAACTCATTACTATTGGAGATATGCCCTAGAGGCAATCATGTATGATGATATTTCCTATGTGTTTATGAATAAAGATAGTCCTTGGACATTATCAATGATGTGTATCAGCAAGTACGTGACTTGTTTGTGGGACTATGCATTGTATGATGACTGTCCTAAAAGGTCCCTAGTCAAAAGGGATGAGTGGATGCGCAGCCGACTAGACTAGCATATGACATGGTCGATGGCTTGGTCTCACTAGCCATGGAGTATTGGATGCTAACCGGATAATATGGACTTAGAAAGGTCTGGTCGGATTCGACGTAGTCGGATCCGAGTCGATATAAGGTCCGAGTCGGACAGACCCAACTATGAGACGCAACGATATGTCATCTGTGAGTCTCTAGTACAACATATGTTCTATGTCCTAAGACCTGAGCTGGCGCATGTACTCGGGATGGTGATGGACCTGCTTTGGGCCGACCAAATGCTACTCCGTAACTGAGTAGTTACAAAGGTAGGTTTCAGGCTTGTCCAGACCCATGCTGCAAGACATGGTCAAGCGAAATGGGATTTTCCCCTCGGATTAGGAGAGATATACTCTGGGGCCCTCATGTGATCCGACCAGGATAAGCATGGCCATGCGACAAGAATTATGAGATAATCCGGATAGTGGTCGGCATCACCGGAATGAGAAAGAGCTTGGGCTAGCACAAGGATGACAGACTCGCCTTGAACCCGACAACATATATCGTGTGGCAAAAGGAATGAAAGTGTGATGTACAGGTTCGCCTAACCAGCTTCATAGTCTGCTTGGTGTTCGGCATGCCTTGCTAGAGGCCGCTACCAACCGTGCAGTTCGGAGGTGATCCGAACTGCGACCAAGCCGGCTTGAACCTAAGGGGTCGCGCGCTTAAGGGAAGGAACCTACGAGGTCGAATCCTAGGACACTGGCGGATGTGATCCGAGTTGTATTCAGATTGTGGCCGAGTAGACTTGTGGGCTTTAGGGCCCGTTGAGCCCGCGACGGACGCCTATATAAAGTGGAGGCGCGGCACATGTTGGGGAACGTAGCAATAATTCAAAATTTTCTACGCATCACCAAGATCAATCTATGGAGAGACTAGCAACGAGAGAGAGAGGGGAGTGCATCTTCATACCCTTGAAGATCGCGATGCGGAAGCGTTACAAGAACACGGTTGGTGGAGTCGTACACGCAGCAATTCAGATCGCGGTCGATTCCGATCTAAGCGCCGAACGGACGGCGCCTCCGCGTTCAACACACGTACAGCCCGGGGACGTCTCCTCCTTGATCCAGCAAGGGGAGATGAGAAGTTGAGGGAAAATTCCAGCAACACGACGCCATGGTGGCGATGGAGCTCGTGGTTCTCCGGCAGGGCTTCGCCAAGCACTACGGAGGAGGAGGAGGAGGAGGTGTTGGAGGAGGGAGAGGGTTGCGCCAGGGGAAGGGTGCGGCTGCCCTCTCTCTCCCTCACTATATATAGGGGGGATGGGGGGAGTAGGAGGCGCCCTAGGGTTTCCCTAGGGGAGGGGCGGCGGCCAGGGGAAACCCTAGATGGGTTTGGGCGCCCCCACCCCCTAGGAAACTTGCCCCCCCAAGCCGGGAGGGGCGGCTGCCCTAGGGGTGTCGCCCCCACCTCTCCAGGTTACGTGAGATGGGGTGGGAGGGGCGCTCAGCCCCTTAGTGGGCTGATGTGCCCCCTCCCCTTGGCCCATAAGGCCCCCCAACGCTTGTCGGGGCCTCCGAAACCCTTTCGGACACGCTGGTCATCACCTGGTACCCCCGGAACAATTCCGGACTCCAATACCCTTCGTCCAATATATCGATCTTCACCTCCGGACTATTCTGGAGCTCCTCGTCATGTCCGGGATCTCATCCGGGACTCCGAACAACCTTTGGTAACCACATACTATTTCCCATAACAACTCTAGCGTCACCGAACCTTAAGTGTGTAGACCCTACGGGTTCGGGAACCATGCAGACATGACCGAGACATTCTCCGGTCAATAACCAACAGCGGGATCTGGATACCCCATGTTGGCTCCCACATGTTCCATGATGATCTCATCGGATGAACCACGATGTCAAGGATTCAAGCAATCCCGTATGCAATTCCCTTTGTCAATCGGTATGTTACTTGCCCGAGATTCGATCGTCGGTATCCCAATACCTCATTCAATCTCGTTACCGGCAAGTCACTTTACTCGTTCCATAATGCATGATCCCGTGACTAACTACTTAGTCACATTGAGCTCATTATGATGATGCATTACCGAGTGGGCCCAGAGATACCTCTCCGTCATACAGAGTGACAAATCCCAGTCTCGATTCGTGCCAACCCAACATACACTTTCGGAGATACCCGTAGTGCACCTTTATAGCCACCCAGTTACGTTGTGACGTTTGGTACACCCAAAGCACTCCTACGGTATCAGGGAGTTACACAATCTCATGGTCTAAGGAAATGATACTTGACATTAGAAAAGCTTTAGCAAACGAACTACACGATCTTGTGCTATGCTTATGATTGGGTCTCGTCCATCACATCATTCTCCTAATGATGTGATCCCATTATCAATGACATCCAATGTCCATGGTCAGGAAACCACGACCATCGGTTGATCAACGAGCTAGTCAACTAGAGGCTCACTAGGGACATGTTGTGGTCTATGAATTCACACATGTATTACGGTTTCCAGTTAATACAATTATAACAGGAACAATAGACAATTATCATGAACAAGGAAATACAATAATAACCATTTTATTATTGACTCTAAGGCATATTTCCGACAGTCTCCCACTTGCAATAGAGTCAATAATCTAGTTCACATCACTATGTGATTGTAATGAATTCAACACCCATGGGGTTTGATCATATCTCGCTTGTGAGAGAGGTTATTAGTCAACGGGTCTGAATCTTTCAGATCCATGTGTGCTTTACAAATCTCTATGTCATCTCCTAGATGCATCTACCACGCTCTATTTGGAGCTATTCCAAATAATTGTTCTACTATACAATTCCGGTTTACTACTCAGAATAATCCGGACTAGTGTCAAAGTTCGCATCGGCGTAACCCTTTACAACGAACTCTTTTACCACCTCCATAATCGAGAAAAATCCTTAGTCCACTAGTTACTAAGGATATGTTTGACTGCTGTCTTGTTATCCATTCCTGGATCATTCTTGTACCCCTTGACTGACTCATGGCAAGGCACACTTCAGGTGCGGTACACAGCATAGCATTCTGTAGAGCCTATGTCTGAAGCATAGGGGATGACCTTCGTCCATTCTCTCTCTTCTTCCGAGGTCATGTCTTGAGTCTTACTCAATACTCACACCTTATAACACAGCCAAGAACTCCTTCTTTGCCGATCTATTTTGAACTTCTTCAAAATCTTGTCACGGCATGTATTCATTTGAAAGTATTATTGAGCGTTTTTGATCTATCCTTATAGATCTTGATGCTCAATGTTCAAGTAGCTTAATCCAGGTTTTCCATTGAAAAACACCTTTTCAAATACCCTATATGCTTTCTAGAAATTCTATATCATTTCTGATCAACAACATATACTCATCAGAAATTCTATAGTGCTCCCACTCACTTCTTTGGAAATACAAGTTTCTCATAAACTTTGTATAAATCCAAAATCTTTGATCATCTCATCAAAGCGTATATTCCAACTCCGAGATGCTTACTCCAGTCCTTAGAAGGATTGCTGGAGCTTTGCATACTTGCTAGCATCTTTTAGGATTGTCAAAACCTTCTGGTTGTATCAGATACAACCTTTCCTCAAGAAAATCGTTGAGGAAACTATATTTTGACATCCTATCTGCAAGATTTCATAAATAATGCAGTAGCTGCTAATATAATTCTAACAGACTCTTAGCATTGCTACGAGTGAGAAAGTATCATCGTAGTCAACTCCTTGAACTTGTAGGAAAACATCTCAGCGACAAGTCAAGCTTTGTTAATGGTGACACTTACCATCATTGTCTGTCTTCCCTTTTAAAATCCATCTGTACCCAACAGCCTTATGACCATCAAGTAGTTCTTCCAAAGTCTATACTTTTTTTTCATACATGGATCCTCTCTCGGATTTTATGGCCTCAAGCCATTCGTCAGAATCCGGGCCCACCATCGCTTCTTCATAGCTCGTAGGTTCATTGTTGTCTAGCAACATGACCTCTAAGACAGGATTACGTACCACTCTGAAGTAGTACGCATCCTTGTCGACCTACGAGGTTTGGTAGTAACTTGATCTAAAGTTTCATGATCACTATCATTAGCTTCCACTTCAATTGGTGTAGGCGCCATAGGAACAACTTCATGTGCCCTGCTACACACTAGTTGAAGTGATGGTTCAATAACCTCATCAAGTCTCCACCATCCTCCCACTCAATTCTTTCAAGAGAAACTTTTCCTCGAGAAAGGACCCATTTCTGGAAACAATCACTTTTGCTTCCGGATCTGAATTAGGAGGTATACCCAACTGTTTTTGGGTGTCCTATGAAGATGCATTTTATCCGCTTTGGGTTCGAGCTTATCAGGCAAAACTTTTTACATAAGCGTCACAGCCCCAAACTTTTAAGAAATGACAGCTTAGGTTTCTCTAAACTATAGTTCATACGATGTCATCTCAACGGAATTACGTGGTGCCCTATTTAAAGTGAATGCGGTTGTCTTTAATGCCTAACCCATAAACAATAGTGGTAATTCGATAAGAGACATCATGGTATGCACCATATCCAATAGGGTGCATTTATGATGTTCGGACACACCATCACACTATGGTGTTCCAGGCGGTATTAGTTATGAAACAATTTCCACAAGGTCTTAATTGTGTACCAAACTCGTAACTCAGATATTCATCTCTATGATCATATCATAGATATTTGATCCTCTTGCCACGATGATCTTCAACTTCACTCTGAAATTGCTTGAACCTTTCAATAATTCAGACTCGTGTTTCATCAAGTAAATATACTCAGAATCTACTCAAATCATCTGTGAAGTAAGAGCATAACGATATTCACTGCGTGCCTTAGCACTCATTGGATTGCACACATCAAATGTATTACTTCCATCAAATTGCTCTCTTGTTTCATCTCACTGAAAAACGAGGCCTTTCAGTCATCTTGCCCATGTGGTATGATTTCCATGTCTCAAGTGATTCAAAATCAAGTGAGTCCAAACGATCCATCTGTATGGAGTTTCTTCATGCATATATACCAATAGACATGGTTCGCATGTCTCAATCTTTTCAAAAATGAGTGAGTCCAAAGATCCATCAACATGGAGCTTCTTCATGCATTTTATACCAGTATGACTCAAATGGCAGTGCCACAAGTATGTGGTACTATCATTACTATCTTATATCTTTTGGTATGAACATGCGTATCACTACGATCGAGATTCAGTAAACCATTCATTTTAGGTGCAAGACCGTTGAAGGTATTATTCAAATAAACAGAGTAACCATTATTCTCCCTAAATGAATAACCGTATTGCGATAAACATAATCCAATCATGTCTATGCTCAACGCAAACACCAAATAACAATTATTTAGGTTTAACACCAATCTCGATGGTAGAGGGAGCATGCGATGCTTGATCACATCAACCTTGGAAACACTTCCAACACACATCGTCATCTCACCTTTAGCTAGTCTCCGTTTATTCCATAGCTCTTTTATTTTGAGTTACTAACACTTAGCAACCGAACTGGTATCTAATACCCTGGTGCTACTAGGAGTACTAGTAAATTACACATTAATATAATGTATATCCAATATACTTCTATCGACCTTGCCAGCCTTCTCATCTACCAAGTATCTAGGGTAGTTCTGCTTCAGTGACCATTCCCCTCATTACAGAAGCACTTAGTCTCGGGTTTGGGTTCAACCTTGGGTTTCTTCACTAGAGCAGCAACTGATTTGCCATTTCATGAAGTATCTCTTCTTGCCCTTGCCCTTCTTGAAACTAGTGGTTTCACTAACCATCAACAATTGATGCTCCTTCTTGATTTCTACTTTCGCGGCGTCAAACATCGTGAATATTTCAAGGATCATCATATCTATCCCTGATATGTTATAGTTCATCACGAAGCTCTAGCAGCTTGGTGGCAATGACTTTGGAGAAACATCACTATCTCATCTGGAAGATTAACTCCCACTCGATTCAAGTGATTGTTGTACTCAGACAATCTGAGCACATGCTCAACAATTGAGCTTTTCTCCCTTAGTTTGCAGGGTTAAGAAACTTGTCAGAGGTCTCATACCTCTTGACGTGGGCACTAGCCTGAAATCCCAATTTCAGTCCTTGGAACATCTCATATGTTCTGCGACTTTTCAAAAATGTCTTCGGTGCCTCAATTCTAAACCGTTTAACATTACTGAACTATCACGTAGTCATCAAAATGTGTATGTCAGATGTTCGCAACATCCACAGACGATGTTCGAGGTTCAGCACACCGAGCGGTGCATTAAGGACATAAGCCTTCTGCGTAGCAATGAGGACAAGCCTCAGTTTATGGACCTAGTCCGCATAATTGCTACTATCAACTTTCAACTAAATTTTCTCTAGGAACATATCTAAAATAGTAGAACTAAAACTCGAGCTACGACATAATTTGCAAAGACCTTTTGACTATGTTCATGATAATTAAGTTCATCTAATGAAATTATTTAATGAACTCCCACTCAGATAGACATCTAAGTGATACATGATCCAAGTCAACTAGGCCGTGTCCAATCATCACGTGAGACGGACTAGTCATCATCGGTGAACATCTTCATGTTGATCGTATCTACTATACGACTCATGTTTGACCTTTCAGTCTCTTGTGTTCTGAGGCCATGTCTGTACATGCTAGGCTCGTCAAGTCAACCTAAGTGTTTTGCATGTGTAAATCTGGCTTACACCCATTGTATGTGAACGTTAGAATCTATCACACCCGATCATCACGTGGTGCTTCGAAACAACGAACTTTCGCAACGGTGCACGGTTAGGGGGAACACTTTCTTGAAATTTTAATGAGGGATCATCTTATTTATGCTACTGTCGTTCTAAGCAAATAAGATGTAAACATGACAAACATCACATGCAAATCATAAAGTGACATGATATGGCCAATATCATCTTGCGCCTTTGATCTCCATCTTGAGGCACGTCATGATCACCTTCGTCACTGGCATGACACCGTGATCTCCATCATCATGATCTCCATCATCGTGTCTTCATGAAGTTGTCTCGCCAACTAGTACTTCTACTACTATGGCTAACGGTTTAGCAATAAAGTAAAGTAATTACATGGCATTTTCAATGACACGCAGGTCATACAATAAATTAAGACAACTCCTATGGCTCCTGCTGGTTGTCATACTCATCGACATGCAAGTCGTGATTCATATTACAAGAACATGATCAATCTCATACATCACATATGTCATTCATCACATTCTTTTGGCCATATCACATCACATAGCATACCCTGCAAAAACAAGTTAGACGTCCTCTAATTGTTGTTGCATGATTTACGTGGCTGCTATGGGTTTCTAGCAAGAACGTTTCTTACCTACGCAAAAGCCACAACAGTGATATGCCAATTGCTATTTACCCTTCATAAGGACCCTTTTCATCGAATCCGATCCGACTAAAGTGGGAGAGACTGGCACCCGTTAGCCACCTTTATGCAACAAGTGCATGTCAGCCGGTGGAACCTGTCTCACGTAAGCGTACGTGTAAGGTCGGTCCAGGCCGCTTCATCCCACGATGCCGCCGAATCAACATAGGACTAGTAATGGTAAGCAAATTGAACAAACCAACACCCACAACTACTTGTGTTCTACTCGTGCATAGAATCTACGCAATAGACCTAGCACATGATGCCACTGCTGGGGAATGTAGCAATAATTCAAAATTTTCTACGCATCACCATGATCAATCTATGGAGAGACTAGCAACGAGAGAGAGGGGAGTGCATCTTCATACCCTTGAAGATCGCGATGCGGAAGTGTTACAAGAACGCGGTTGGTGGAGTCGTACACGCAGCGATTCAGATCGCGGTCGATTCTGATCTAAGCGCCGAACGGACGGCGCCTCCGCGTTCAACACACGTACAGCCCGGGGACGTCTCCTCCTTCTTGATCCAACAAGGGGAGAGGAGAAGTTGAGGGAAAACTCCAGCAGCACGACGACATGGTGGTGATGGAGCTCGTGGTTCTCCGGCAGGGCTTCGCCAAGCACTACGGAGGAGGAGGAAGTGTTGGAGGAGGGAGAGGGCTGCGCCAGGGGAAGGGTGCAGCTGCCCTCTCTCTCCCTCACTATATATAGGGGGAAGGGGGGAGTAGGAGGCGCCCTAGGGTTTCCCTAGGGGAGGGGTGGCGGCCAAGGGAAACCCTAGATGGGTTTGGGCGCCCCCACCCCCTAGGAAACTTGCCCCCCAAGCTGGGAGGGGCGGCTTCCCTAGGGATGGCGCCCCCACCTCTCCAGGTTACGTGAGATGGGGTCGGAGGGGCGCTCAGCCCCTTAGTGGGCTGATGTGCCCCCTCCCCTTGGCCCATAAGGCCCCCCAACGCTTGCCGAGGCCTCCGAAACCCCATTCGGACACGCTGGTCATCACCTGGTACCCCCGGAACAATTCCGGACTCCAATACCCTTCGTCCAATATACCGATATTCACCTCCGGACCATTCCGGAGCTCCTCGTCATGTTCGGGATTTCATCTGGGACTCCGAACAACCTTCGGTAACCACATACTATTTCCCATAACAACTCTAGCGTCACCGAACCTTAAGTGTGTAGACCCTACGGGTTCGGGAACCATGCAGACATGACCGAGACGTTCTCCGGTCAATAACCAACAGCGGGATCTGGATACCCATGTTGGCTCCCACATGTTCCATGATGATCTCATCGGATGAACCATGATGTCAAGGATTCAAGCAATCCCGTATGCAATTCCCTTTGTCAATCGGTATGTTACTTGCCCGAGATTCGATCGTCGGATCCCAATACCTCGTTCAATCTCGTTACCGGCAAGTCACTTTACTCGTTCCATAATGCATGATCCCGTGACTAACTACTTAGTCACATTGAGCTCATTATGATGATGCATTACCGAGTGGGCCCAGAGATACCTCTCCGTCATACGGAGTGACAAATCCCAGTCTCGATTCGTGCCAACCCAACAGACACTTTCGGAGATACCTGTAGTGCACCTTTATAGCCACCCAGTTACGTTGTGACGTTTGGTACACCCAAAGCACTCCTACGGTATCAGGGAGTTACACAATCTTATGGTCTAAGGAAATGATACTTGACATTAGAAAAGCTTTAGCAAACGAACTACACGATCTTGTGCTATGCTTACGATTGGGTCTTGTCCATCACATCATTCTCCTAATGATGTGATCCCGTTATCAATGACATCCAATGTCCATGGTCAGGAAACCATGACCATCTGTTGATCAACGAGCTAGTCAACTAGAGGCTCACTAGGGACATGTTGTGGTCTATGTATTCACACATGTATTACGGTTTCCAGTTAATACAATTATAGCATGAACAATAGACAATTATCATGAACAAGGAAATACAATAATAACCATTTTATTATTGCCTCTAGGGCATATTTCCAACAGCACACTCATGCAGATTGATCGCTTCGGTGTTGTCACTAGGGTTTGCATGTGTTGTGAATAGACACCTCCACTCGCAGCCAACTATGTGATTGGACCTAGCAGTCTGTCGGACGGTATTCCTCCTACACGCGCAGATACCGTTAGAGGCGGTGCACCTGCACCGCTCTGGCGAACTTGTTCGTGGGATCTGATTGGCTATGTGGGAGATCAGCAAGGAGGTGGCGACTTCAGGAATGTGAGGCGACTCCAGGAACGTGCTGCCTTAACTCTACTTCCGCTGCACGGCACTGCGCATATAGTGGTAAAGAACTGTGATCCATCTCCCGTAGCATGTTCTTGGTTGTTCTGCGCGTAGGAAAATTTTAATTTGCAGTCGACGCACCCTACCGTAGAACCCAACAGTGGTATTAGAGCCACTGCTATAGGATTTGGATTCAGATCGTATGCATATTAGATATGTGGAGGCGGCAGATGAGATCTATCGTCATTTACCAGATCGGCTATGTGCACGGTTGATGAGATCAACTGCACATGGGGATCGATGTGGCTATGTTTTTTGTCAATCGGAATCGATGTGGTCATGACACAACCTACCCCTACCGGTCGGTATCCGCCATCGGGGTTAACAGTGAAACGTAAATCCGAATCGGGTTTGCGATGATCGATGAGATTGGTCAGATCATAAAATTCGGCGTGATCGGAGTTCAGATGTGATCTATGATTTCCGATGGGCCCACCGTGTGTGTAGCGCCGTGTATTTCGTACCTGACACAAACCGGTAGAATGCGATTCTATGCATAACTTTGTTTTGTAGGTTTGATGTGAATAGTACGGCTCATGTGTATGTGATGCATGTGTGTAATTTATACATGGCCTGTGTGTCATGTTTGTCAGCCTGCAGGAGCCAAAGTGTTGTCATTATAATGTATAACGACCCACGTGTCGACTTGTGATTCTCTATGTAAAATTCATTGCTAGTTGTAGTAGTTGGATTATAGAGATTAGGTTGGTGGCTCGGCGTCCCGGCGTGACAAACAAGATGGAGTTCCTAGATGGTCATCGGAGTCGGAGCCGACCTGGAAGAATGTCCATGAAGGAGCCATACTATTTCATAATATGTGTTTATTTGTGATTGTTATGCTTCTTTGTTTCTATGCATGTTAGAATGGTAGAAATATTCCTCATGAATATCAAGAGAATTGCCATCCCCGATGTTGCACCTTCGCACGTCAAGTACGTATAGTAGTGGGCTCATAAAATTGGGGTGCTGCTAGGTGTCCTTGAACTGAAGGGTTCGTGTCGGACACGGACATGCACTGCATCAGGTTAACTTGACAAGGCTATCAAAACGGTTTTGGGCCTTGTGGCAAAGAAGGTTGGGGGCCGGGATATGAGATATCTTCTTGACCGACAGGAGTCGTATAGATATACGATTAGCAAGGGGTTGCTTACCGGATAGGCATTTTGTCTAGCAGTGATGCTAAAGCTCACTAGTCGCATGTTCTAGTCGGATCCTGAATCACTGAGAGTTTGCGGAGGGATGCTGACTTCAGTGGAAATATTTCTGTTTAGGCTAGAATTACTGTACATAAACACATTGCTTAGTGATTGCTTATTTTTCTGTTGTAGATCAATGGCACCACCTGCTCAACCCAACTTTGCATTGAAATCAATTCTGGAAAAGGATAAACTGAATGGAACAAACTTTACCACCTAGTATAGAAATCTGAGAATTGTTCTCAAGCACGATAAAATTGAACATGTTCTAGAGGATCCACTTCTAGAGGAACCTGCCGATAATGCTAATGCCACAACTAAGAATGCCTATCAGAAACTCGTTGATGAATCAATGGAGATAAGTTGTCTGATGCTAGCTTGTATGGAGCCCGATTTGCAACAACATTTCGAAAATATTGAGGCTTACGATATGATCGAGAGTCTCAAGAGCATGTTTCAGACACAGGCTAGGACCGAAAGGTTCAACGTCTGGCGATCCTTGATGGATTGCAAGCTGAATAAAGGTGATCCACTGAGCCCACATGTGATCAAGATGATCGGATATGTGCAAGCTTTTGATCATTTGGGCTTCCCGCTCTTGGATGAGCTGGCTACTGATGTTGTTCTGGTTTCTCTTCCGCCCAGCTATGGGACGTTCATCTCGAACTATCATATGCATGGCATGGATAAGAAGCTCACTGAATTTCATGGGAATCTTAAAGTGGCAGAGCAGGATATTAAGAAAGGCACACATCAAGTGTTGATGGTGCAGAAATCGGCCAAGTTCAAGAAGAGTTGGTCCAAGAAAAAGACTAAGGCAAAGGGCACAGAGATGGTAACCTCCGCCGCTGCGCCGAAGTCTGGACCGAACTCGAAGACCATTTGCTATCATTGCAAGGAGAACGGTTACTAGAAGAGGAACTGTAGCAAGTGGCTTGCAGAGCATGGCAAGAAGGCCAGAAATGCTTCTTCAGGAAAAGGTACACTTGTTGCATATGTTATAGACATGTACCTTGCTGACATACCTAGTAGCTCTTGGGTATTTGATACCGGATCCGTTGTTCATATTTGCAACTCGATGTAGGGGCTGGTAAGAACTAGGCGTGTGGCACAAGGGGAGATTGACATCAAGGTCCGCAACAAAGCAAGAGTTGCTGCGTTTGAGGTCAGCACGATGCAGCTCCAGCTTCCTTCTGGATTTATTTTGGAATTGAATAATTGTTATTACATTCCTACACTTAGTCGGAACATTATTTCTGCCTCATGCTTGATGAGTCAGGGCTATGAATTCAATTTAAAGGACAATGGTTGTTCGTTTTATTTGAATGGTATGTTCCACGGCTATGCACCCATTGTTGATGGGTTATTTATATTAAATTTGGAAACGAAAACTGTATATAATATGAATGTCAAGAGGCATAAGCCTAATGAGATAAATCCGACATACTTCTGGCATTGCCGGCTTGGACACATTAGTCTAAAACGCATGAAGAAGCTCCATGATGATGGGCTCCTAACTTCGTCCGACTTCGGTCATTCGAGACATGTGAATCATGCTTGCTCGGCAAGATGACTAAGTCTCCTTTCACAAAGAGTTGCGAGAGGGCGTTCGAGTTGTTGGAGCTTATACACAGTGATGTGTGTGGTCCAATGAGCACAACTACCAGAGGTGGCTATCAGTACTTCGTGACTTTTACCGACGACTTGAGTAAATATGGATATATCTATTTGATGAGGCACAAGTTAGAAACTTTTGAAAAGTCCAAAGAGTTTCAGAACGAGGTTGAGAATCAGCTCGGCAAGACTATAAAGCTTCTACGATTAGATCGTGGAGGTGAGTACATGAGCCAGGAGTTTGATGATCACTTGAGAAGTCGAGGTATAGTGCCTCAGCTCACACCTCCAGGTACGCCACAGAGAAACGGCATGTCAGAACGAAGGAATAGGACCTTGTTGGACATGGTCCGGTCTATGATGAGCAAATCGGATTTACCCTTGTCATTCTGGGGATACGCTCTAGAAACTACAGCTTTCACACTTAACAGGGTACCATCAAAATCCGTAAACAAGACACCACATGAGATGTGGACTGGGAAAAGTCCCAATTTGTCTTTTCTAAAGATTTGGGGTTGTGAAGCATTTGTCAAGCGACTTATGTCAGACAAGCTTACACCTAAGTCGGATAAATGCATATTCGTGGGATATCCGAGGGAAACCTTGGGATATAGTTTCTACAACCGGGGAGATAACAAAGTGTTTGTTGCTCGGAACGGGGTTTTCCTTGAGAAAGAGTTTCTTAGTCGGGAGGCCAGTCCAACTCGAAGAAATTCGAGGACCACTCGGGGACGGCTCAGCTGGTGATGAGATCATACCGGAGTCAGTCAGGGAACCCGTAGTGGAAGCGGCACCGGAACCACGGAGGTCGGAGAGATTGCGCAGAGTGCGTGATGTATTGTTGCTAGAAAGCGATGAGCCGGCCACATATGCAGAAGCGATGGTGAGCCCAGATTCCGAGGCATGGCTGAAGGCCATGAGATCTGAGTTAAAGTCCAAGGATGAGAATCAAGTCTGGGACTTGGTTGATCCGCCGCCTGGCGTAACAGCCATTGGTTGCAAATGGGTCTTTAAGAAGAAAACCGATGTGTATGGAAATGTTCAGATCCACAAAGCTCGACTTGTTGCTAAGGGTTATGGACAAGTTCAAGGAATTGACTACGACGAGACATACTCGCCAGTAGCGCTGCTGAAGTCAGTGAGGATCAGACTAGCTATAGCTGCATATTTCAATTACGAGATATGGCAGATGGATGTCAAAACGGCTTTCCATCACGGAAATTTAACCGAGGATGTGTATATGATACAACCCAAGGGTTTTGTTGATCCGACTAGCACTAGTAAGGTATGCAAGCTCAAGAGATCCATTTATGGGTTGAGGCAAGCATCTCAGAGCTGGAATATTCGTTTTGATGAGGTCGTCACTGGTCTCGGTTTCACCAAAAACGAAGAGGACGCTTGTTTATACAAGAAGTTAAGTGGGAGCTCGATAGTGTTTTTGATCTTGTATGTGGATGACATACTTGTCACGTCCAAGATGCGACCCTATCCTAAAGGAACTCGAAGGTCCCACCAAGGATAGAAGCGCATCTTGAAGATGCTTTTGCAAGGTGGATATCATTACATCAACATTACATAATAGTGGGGATACATCCAATACATACAATGTCACATGAATACAACAATACAACATACAAGAACAACATCCGACTACGGATGAATCATAAACAGAAACTCAAACAATATCCACCCTGCTAGCCCAGGCTGCCGACCTGGAACCTATCCCCTGATCAAAGAAGAAGCAGAAGAAGAACTCCAATACAAGCAAACATCGCTCTCGCGTCATGATCATCGCATAAACCTATACCTGCAACTGTTGTTGTAGTAATCTGTGAGCCACGAGGACTCAGCAATCCCATTACCATGGGTATCAAGACTAGCAAAGCTTAATGGGAAAGGAAGGGGTAAAGTGGTGAGGTTGCAGCAGCGGCTAAGCAAGTATGGTGGCTAACATACGCAAATAAGAGCGAGAAGAGAAGCACAGGAACGGTCGTGAAGCTAGCAATGATCAAGAGGTGATCCTGAACTCCTACTTACGTCAAACATAACCCAAAGACCGTGTTCACTTCCCGGACTCCGCCGAAAAGAGACCATCACGGCTACACACACGGTTGATGCGTTTTAATTCGGATCTGGTGTCAAGTTATCTACAACCGGACATTAACAAATTCCCATCTGCCACATAACCGTGGGCACGGCTCTCGAAAGATTATACCCTGCAGGGGTGTCCCAACTTAGCCCATGATAAGCTCTCACGATCAATGAAGGATATACCTTCTCCCAGGAAGACCCGATCAGTCTCGGAATCCCGGTTTACAAGACATTTCGACAATGGTAAAACAAGACCAGCAAGACCGCCCGATGCGCCGACATCCCGATAGGAGCTGCACATATCTCGTTCTCAGGGCAACACCGGATAAGCGAAGCGTACAGGTACCGACGAATCCAAGTTGCCAAGGAATGGTCCCGCACGGTGCTCTAGTTTGGACCAACACTTAGACAAGCATTGGCCCGGGAGGGCTAAAATAAAGATGACCCTCGGGTTGGCCGACCCAAGGGAAAGGTATAGGTGGTGGTGAGGCAAATGGTAAAACCAAGGTTGGGCCTTGCTGGAGGAGTTTTATTCAAAGCGAACTATCAAGGGGGTCCCATAAATCACCCGACCGCGTAAGGAACACAAAATCCGGGAACATAACACCGGTATGACGGAAACTAGGGCGGCAAGAGTGGAACAAAACACCAGGCATAAGGCCGAGCCTTCCACCCTTTACCAAGTATATAGATGCATTAATAATATAAGAGATATTGTGATATCCCAACATAATCCTGTCCATCATGAGGCAATCTTCAACTTCACCTGCAACTAGCAACGCTATAAGAGGGGCTGAGCAAAGCGGTAACATAGCCAAACAATGGTTTGCTAGGAAGGGTGTCAAAGGTTAGAGGTTCATGGCAATTTGGGAGGCTTGAAGAGCAAATGATAGGTAACGCAGCATAGTGATAGAACGAAGCAACTAGCATAGCAATGATAGTAGTGAGATCCAGGGTAGCGGTCATCTTGCCTGAAATCCCGCAAGGAAGAAGAACGAGTCCATGAAGAAGACGAACGGGAGTAGTCGAACGAATCCTCACAACCGCAACATAACCGGAACTAAGAAGCAACACCAGAAAGAAACAAACAACATGGTAAATGCACAAACATAAACATGGCATGATGCACAAACAAGTATGATGTATGTCCGGCTTAATGAGGCATGGCAAGGCATGGCAAAGTGCAACAAGCAATACTATAAGTTAAGTGGAGCTCAATATGCAACGAGTTGCATATTGACAAAACACCACATCAATTATTTAGTTCTCTCTCGGTTATGCTACTCATCAATATTAAATGTTGTTAAACATGGCAAGGGGTGAATCAAAAGTAAACTAACTATTTAGTCAAGTTTAAATGAGGCCGGAACAACAAACAACAATTCCGTAAAATCCTCATATGCAATTTATGAATTAGCTACTGTTCTTCCCTAAACCATATTTTAAAGTTGTTAAACATGAAAATAAAGTGGACCATGTTAAACTAGGCATTTTCCACCCCATTTACATATAAAGAACATTTAAATCCGAGCTACGGTTATTTAGTTATGAAATAAATCATTTTAACATTGCATTTGAGCAAAATAAATGCAAACAGCAATTTAAACATTTTAACATGGATGAATGTGGCATATTATTAATCTACACAAAATTCTAAGCATTTTACATGATTAAATCATTTTAATCCGATGCACGGTTCAAGAGCTATTATATGCATGATGCTTAGGGGTTTTTCTCAGTTAAACACTGAATAATTGCTAAAATCGTCTAGAGGGAAAAAAATGCATCGGGCCGAATCTGAACACAGGCCAACCAGGAACAGGGGGGGCAGCTCACCCATGGGCTTCAGCCCGTTCGGTGGAGGCGGCTGAGGCAGTGCGGGCTGGGGGGATCTGGAGGCAGAGGCGCGGTCAACGAAAGCGGGCGCTCGGGCCTTGGCGATTGGCGCGGTCAAAGCGACAGGGACGAGCGGGCGTCCTCTGCTCGACAGGAAGCACAGCCGCGGCGGCATGGCTGCTCATCGGAGACGATGGCAGGGAGGCGGAGACGGCGGATCTGGACAGAGGGGGCCAGATTTGGGGCGCGGATGCAGGTGAAGAAGCTCCAGGCGGAGAAGGTTCCATGGGGCGGCGACGACCGATGCTGTTGCCTGAAGAAAGAAAATACAGAAGAGGATTCAGAGAGGAACACGGGGAGGAAAACAGAGAGATACAACGGGCATGCGGGAGGAGATGAGGGAACCGACGGGGAGGCGCAGGCAAGGCCGGAGGAGGTCGATGCGGTCCTGCGCGGCTGCTGAAGAGGCTCCGGCGACGCGAGGACTTGACGGGGGGAGCCGGCCTGACGAGGAGGCCGGGGACGGCTCGTTCTGGCCGGAGCCGAGGCGTGGACGAGTCAGGATGGAACTTCAGGTTCGGCGGCCATGGCGTTCCTGATTCAGCAAAAGAGAGGGAGAGAGAGAGAGCAAGCTTAGCGGAGGGAGGAACCAGAGAAGGGAGAGAAAGGAACCAGGAGGAGGCACGGCGAGCAGTTCCTGCTGGTGCTCGGCGACGAGGTTCGCCGGGGCAGAGAAGGAGCTCCTTTCCTTTGGGCTTGAGCGAAGCAGGAAGGAAAAGGCATCGGGAGGGAGAACAGCTCGGCGCGGGGCTGCGGAAGGAGGAGGCGCGGAGAACAAGGGAGGTGGTCGGAGGCTGCGGTTGGTGGATTGGATCGGGATGAGATCCCGAGGAAGGAGAGGAGTGGATGACTGGCGGCGGCGCGATGGGACAAGGGGCTAGATTTTAGGGTTGCTGTGTAGGGGATTGGTCTATATATATAGCACTGGATTTTGGTTTGGGGCTATTTCCTCCCTCCGATCAAAATCGGACAGTCGGAAAAAATAGGTTCGGGAGTGCAATAAATAAAACGAATATGTTTTATAGATGTTAGGGGATGATTCGAATCCAACGAAGATGACTGAGCGGGTCAGGTTCGGGGCAGGTTCCGGACGCACGCGAGGGGTTCGGTGGTTGTGCCAAGAGGTTGCGTAGGCAGACAAATAAGAGGGGAACGAAACCCGGTTGGTCTGGAATGGTCAACAAAGGCAAAGCGGTCCGAGGAGGTCAACGAGGACAAGGACCTGACAAAATGCACACAGAGGCAAAGAGAGAAAGGGCAACTGCGAACGGTAACGAGTTTTATGAAAAACATGCGGATGCAATGCACATGATGCCATGAGATGAGATGCATGCCATGAATAAAATGCAAAACAAAAGACAAAAACCCAACCACGAAGGAAATATCATATCGCATCTCCGGAAAAGGCAAGAGTTGGAGTTACGAATATGGAACGTTGTATTCGGGGCGTTACAATACTACTGATCGGAAATGATGTTTCGATGTTGAAATCGGTCAAGGAATCATTGAATGGCAAGTTTTCAATGAAAGACCTTGGTGAGGCAGTGTATATTTTAGTCATTACGATCTATAGAGATAGATCGAGGAGGCTGCTCGGCTTAAGACAAAGCACGTACATAGATAAAGTGTTGAAGCGGTTCAACATGAATGAGGCGAAGAAAGGGTTCTTGCCACTCTCACATGGTATAAGGCTAAGCGAGACTCGGAGTCCTTCGACATTTGATGAGCGAAGCAGGATGAGTAGGATTCCTATGCCTCGACAATCGGATCCATCATGTATGCCATCATATGTACAAAGCCTGATGTTGCTTTTGCAATAAGCCTAACAAGCAGATACTAGGCCAACCCAGGTGAGAGTCATTGGGCAGCAGTAAAGACTATTTTGAAGTACCTAAAAAGGACTAAAGAGATGTTCCTAATTTATGGAGGTGAGGAAGAGCTCGTCGTAAGGGGTTACGGCGATGCTAGTTTTCAAACCGACAAAGATGATTGTCGATCACAGTCCGGATTCTTGTACGTCATGAACGGAGGGGCAGTGAGCTGGATGAGTTCCAAGCAAGATACGGTGGCCGATTCTACCACAGAAGTCGAATACATTGTGGCTTGTGAAGCTGCAAAGGAAGGTGTTTGGATCCTGCATTTTCTGGATGATCTTGGTATTTTCCCAGCCTTAGTGAAACCGTTGGACCTTTATTGGGATCATTCTGGTGCCATCACACAAGCCAAAGGAGCCGAGGAATCACCACAAGGCCAGACACATAGATCGGAAATATCATCTGATACGAAAGATCGTAAAGAATGGTGATGTAGAGTTATGCAAAATTCACACAGATGCAAATGTTGCAGATCCATTGACTAAGCCGCTTCCACAACCCAAGCATGAGGGGCACGTTAGAGCTATGGGCATTCGATGTCTATTTGATTGACTCTAGTGCAAGTGGGAGACTATTGGAGATATGCCCTAGAGGCAATCATGTATGATGATATTTCCTATGTGTTTATGAATAAAGATAGTCCTTGAACATTATCAATGATGTGTATCATCAAGTATGTGACTTGTTTGTGGGACTATGCATTGTATGATAACTGTCCTAAAAGGTCCTTAGTCGAAAGGGCTGTGTGGACGTGCAGCCGACTAGACTAGCATATGACACGGTCGATGGCTTGGTCTCACTAGCCATGGAGCATTGGATGCTAACCGGATAATATGGACTTAGAAAGGTCTGGTCGGATTCGACGTAGTCGGATCCGAGTCGAGATAAAGTCCGAGTCGGACAGACAAAACTATGAGACGCAGCGATATGTCATCTGTGAGTCTCTAGTACAACATACGTTCTATGTCCTAAGACCTGAGATGGCGCATGTACCCAGGATGGTGACAGACCTGCTTTGGGTTGACCAAACGCTACTCTGTAATTGGGTAGTTACAAAGGTAGGTTTCAGGCTTGTCCAGACCCATGCTGCGAGACATGGTCGAGCGAGATGGGATTTTCCTCTCCGATTATGAGAGATATACTCTGGGCCCCTCGTGTGATCCGACCAGGATAAGCATGGCCATGCGACAAGGATTATGAGATGATCCGGATAGTGGTCTGCATCACTGGAACGAGAAAGAGGTCGGGCTAGCACAAGGATTACAGACTTTCCTTGATCCCGACAACATATATAATGTGGCAAAAGGAATGAAAGTGTGATGTACAGGTTCGCCTAACCAGCTTCATAGTCTGCTTGGTGTTCGGCATGCCTTGCAAGAGGCCGCTACCAACCGTGCAGTTTGGAGGTGATCCGAACTGCGACCAAGCCGGCTTGAACCTAAGGGGTCGCGCGCTTAAGGGAAGGAATCTACGAGGTCGAATCCGAGGACACTGGTCGGATGTGATCCGAGCTGTATTCGGATTGTGGACGAGTAGACTTGTGGGCTTTAGGGTCCGTTGAGCCCGCGACGGAAGCCTATATAAAGTGGAGGTGCGGCACACTCATGCAGATTGATCGCTTCGGTGCTGTCACTAGGGTTTGCATGTGTTGCGAATAGACACCTCCACTCGCTGCTGACTGTGTGATCAGACCTAGCAGTCCGTCGCACGGTGTTCCTCCTGCATGCATGGATACCGTTAGAGGCGGTGCACCTGCGCCACTCCGGCGAACTTGTTCGCGGGATCCGATCAGCTACGTGGGAGATCAACAAGGAGGTGACGACTCCGGGAACGTGAGGCGACTCCGGGAGCGCGCTGCCTTAACTCTACTTCCGCTGCACGGCACTGCGCGTCTAGTGGTAGTGAATTGTGATCCATCTCCCGTAGCATGTTCTTGGTTGTTCTGTGCATAGGAACATTTTAATTTGCAGTCGACGCACCCTACCGTAGAATCCAATAATTACCAATAATCGATGAAGCATGAATGTGTTCATATTTCTCCGTTTAATTTTTTGTTGTCCATGTGGGAAGAAGATCACATATAGAAAATATACCAATGATCGGCCTTTGAAAAGAGAGGTCAGTGATAACAGGCTACCCCTGACCAGAAATATAGGCAAGCCCATCTGTGTTTTCATATCGTCTGGGGGAGGTGGAAGAACCCCTACCATTGACCAATCGAAACTAGACCGAACAGTGTAAACTGCCTCGGTGAACCAGCTGAGGCTCATCACTAACACATCCTAGATTTACCGGTCAGTGATGACCGTTGACGTGTGTTCAGTGGCCGGTCAGTGATGAGATGTTACGTCGCTCAAGGATGCGGAGTTCCTCGTCCCTGGACTATGAATCGTGTCGCGCGGTGAGGGAAAGGAAGATCTCCTGGCGGTGGAGCAGCGCACCACCCATGAGAGTGATGCAGTGGCTACGGTGAGATTCACTAAGGTGAATCCGCACCCACTAGTAGAAAAAGGCCCATTTGTCCCGGTTCTAGAGGGCCTTTAGTCCCGGTTCTGGAACCGGGACTGAAGGCCCTCCACGTGGCCGCTGTCTGGAGCTCCACCTTTAGTCCCGGTTGATAAAGGTTTTTTTGAATTTTTTTCTAGTTTATTTTTGAAATTTTCTCGATTTTTAAATTTCTGAATTATGGTACAATTTAATCTCTAATCACCACCAATCATCACTGCTTGATTTAACCCTAATCTCTAATCACCCCTCATCATTCCAAATCATCTAACTTCCCGGCCAGTCACCCATCCTCTCACTACTCCAGCCTGAGCACTCTTAACTTCCGGTTTCTATTCCCCCTCATTTCCAAGTCTGCACTTGTTGTTTTCCTGACAATAGTAAGATGTCAATCCTATCAACCCTCAGGAGTTTACCTTGAGCATGAAGTCACACATTTCACTGTTTGAGTTTGAAACTATTATTCTAAAAAACAATAATTATTTAGTAAAACTAATATTTCTTGAATAAGTAGTTTGACCATAGTTCGACCATAATTTGACCATAGTTTGACCACAGTTTGACCAGATTTGACCAAAATTCAAAATACTGAAATAATTATTTAGTAACACTAATATTCTTGAATAATTATTTAGTACCAATAATACTTCTTGAATAAGTAGTTTGACCATAGTTTGACCAGATTTAACCAAAATTAAAATAACTGAAATTTGAGCATAACTTTTTTTCTTTTTAGAATTTGAGGATTCTGAAAATTTGCAAACAGGCCAACGGCCGTCAAAATCGGATGCGGATTTTCGTGCTGATTTTTTTTGATATATTATGTAGGTTTTTTTACATCGTATGCAAAAGATATGTCCGTTTTACTTTTTCATAACACTTTTTTGCAAAACATGTCCAAATTTAAGTTTTTTAATTTTCCTAACTAATAGATGTAGTAACATAACTACATCTCGAAGGATTTTAATTTTTGAAGTTTTTATCATTTTCTTTTGCTTTTTACAAAACTGAAAAGGTGATGGGGGGGGGGGTTGGTAGAGTTTGAAAATGGGAACTTTAGTCCCAGTTTGAGACACGAACCGGGACTAAAGGGCATTGCACCCTTTAGTCCCGGTCCGTGCCTCAAACCGGGACTAAAGGTCTAATCTTTAGTCCCGGTTTGAGATACGAACCGGGACTAAAGGGCATCGCACCCTTTAGTCCCGGTTCGTGTCTCAAACCGTGACTAAAGGGCTCATTTGAACCGGGACTAATGCCTTTAGCCGCACGAACCGGGACCAATGCCCCCATGGGTACCGGTTCGTGACTAAACCGGGACTAATGAGCTTATCTGGCCCGAACGAAAGCCCTGTTTTCTACTAGTGACCTCTTGGTAGTGGGGCGCGAATTCTTTGCCAAGAGGGTCGTGAGGCGCAAGAAGGAGGACGAGGTTGGCCCTGACAGGCAATCAAGATTGAGTCCGACAACAACGAAGACGATGTCGAGTTCGTTAGCGATGAATCGTTGCTGGAGCTTTGGAACTGTGTGGACTCCAAGGATGGTGACCATTAGGCCTTGTACAATGCTAGGTGCTTAGGAAGGTGTTTAGAAAAATAAACTGAGTTTTTTCTGAAGCACCAATGCCTATTTCTATAGGAGAGACGCCTAATTAAGCGTCTGCTCTGTACAAATAAGCACCGGTGTTTAAGTAAGCCTGGTTTATTTTTTTCAAGCACTTTGCATTGTACAAGGCTTTAGTGTGTCTCTAGTGTGCTTGTAGTAGGTGAGTCTATCGTAGTATTGCTATTTGAATGTTTATGAAGTTTGAACCTTTCATAGTTCAAAGTATCAAAATATGCAGTGATCTTGTTTAAAGTTTGGAAGTTAATTTTAGGGCAATTTCTGGTGCCCTAAAACCTTCTCTCCTACTCTACTTTTTTTACACCAACTTACTTATACATCATCTGTCTTCCCGTTCCCCCCCCCCCCCCCCCCCCCCCCCCCCAAAAAAAACCGTATACATCAACTGTCCGAGATGCTCTTGTGGGCAGCAAAAACAATATAGTGTGGATGCTCTACTTGCTTCTAGATCTCTTCAACACACGGGGGAAGATGGATTCACAGAAGGCATGCAGGGATGCATGCATCCCTTCATGCATGGCCGCATGCATCATGCATGGACTGGACCGATTCAATAGGATGACCACCAATCTTCGTGCCATTATTTTCGCGTTCTCCTTCTTTCCCCATTTTTCCTCTCCTCTTTTTGGTCCGCCACCCCTACTAGTAGATTGACAAAAAACAAAACAAATATTTCCCTTTGTTCTGATAATCTTTTTTCTGGTAGCTCCGGCGAATTCTGCTCCTCTCTAGTAGAGGATGTGCTCGGGACGCTAGGTTTCAGTTTCTAGATTACCGAAAAAGGGTCTCCTCCCGCTTTATAAATAAAGCACCAACACTTACATCCAAGTAACCGATACAAACGCACGCCACACAACCCAAGGCAAGGAACAAGAATGCCGGGCACCAACACACAACTTCAACGACTACCAAGAATCAATAGAAATGAGCAAAAAGAACCGCTTGTAGCCGACGGAGACCACCAACAAAATGAGAGATCGTCCGGGAAGAAGTGCAACGGACCACGCCGGACCGAGGGTTCCAAGACGATGCCTCCAAGAAGGGCACGACCACGGACCGTCGCCATCGTCCGATCCAAAGATCAGGTTTTCACCCGGAACACGACGGGAGGAGTGAGAGCACCACGACGGAGCCTACAGGGAGGAACACGACATCCGCGGACACCGCCACCGTCGACCCGTGTACGGACAGGTAAGTGATGAACCCCGGTGCCCCACCCTTCCGCTGCATCCCCGGTCGGCCAACCACCTGCAACCATGCCACCCAAGCGGCCGTGGTTGCACGCCCGCATCCGAGTCGCGCAGTCCGCCTACGACCGACGCGACTCCCACCGCCAGGGCCGCCGCCCCGCCACCGGACCACCCCGAGAAGCCCCAAAGGTCACGTCTTGGACAAGATCCATGAGCCCAACCACCTCAGAACCGCCGGCGACCACTGCCTCAAGGGGAACCGAGCCCAGATGGCCGGGGGAAGGGGGAGGAGGAGGAGCCCCCGAGGCCGAATGCCCAGATCCGCAAGAGAGCCCGGCCACCGCCCGCTGCCGAGGAGGAGGGCACGGAACCGCCGACCTGCATCCATGAGAGGCCACCGGGGAGGCCTTCCCGCGCCGAGTGCCGCCGTCCAGCCGCAGGGGCCCGGCTGGACAAGGGCCGCCCACCTCCACCGCTGCCGCGCCGCCCCTCCACCTGAGATCCACGGCGAGAAGGGCCGCCCGCGACCCGGTCGCCCGCGACCCGCAGCGCCAGGCGAGGCGCCGAGGCGCTGCTGCGAAGCAGCCACCACCCGCCGGCCTGCACCACCACCATGCCGCCTGTCGCCCGACGCCACGCCGCCGTCGCTGGCCTACTCCAGAGCGCCGCCGCACTGCTACGCCCGGCACGAGCGCAGCATCCCCACCGGCGAGATCCGGCCCGCGCCGCACCCCCCCCCCCCCCCGCGCAAGGAGACGAGATGGCCCCGCCGCCGCCGGCGACGACCGGGCTTCGCCCGCTCGTGCCCCTTGGCGGCAGCGAGGGAGGAGAGAGAGAAGGGGAGGGTGGCGGCGGCGGCGCTAGGGTTTCCCCCCAGACGCCCGTGGGAGCGTCGCGGGAGGGGAGGGGAGGGGACAGTTTCTAGATTGATTAGGAACATATACAATGCGTTGAGCTTTTGATCTTCCACTCATTCACGTTTTTGTCCATCTCCTCGATGGTTTCTGACTCCTCCGGCCCGGCGATGCGTGGGAGGTAGGCGACGAGATCATCCGCCTCTCTCCCCCTCTTCTCGATCTCGATCGCATGTAAGCTTTGAGAAGAGGAAGAGGAGGAGAGAGGAAAGGTGAGGCGGATCATTTCACCGGTTCGTCGATCGATGGCTGTGGAGGCGCCTCACCCTGAAGGCCTGAACAAGCAGCGGGTGAATCCGTGGAGCAGGGTGCGGCGGCGGGTGGCGGCAGGCTGAAGAAGGGCCCGTGGACGCCGGATGAGGACCAGCTGTTGGTGGAGCACGTACGGCGGCACGGCGAAGGGAGCTGGAACGCGGTGCGGCGGGAGACAGGGCTGCTGCGCTGCGGCAAGAGTTGCCGGCTCCGGTGGGCCAACCACCTTCGCCCCAACCTCAAGCGGGGCCCCTTCTCGCCGGAGGAGGAGCGCCTCATCCTCCGCCTCCACGCGCTCATTGGCAACAAGTGGGTGCGCATCTCCGCACACGTGAGTACCACCGGTCATTCGATCCCTTTACCCCGCATCGCCATCAGAATTTCTTGCCGACCATTGCATTCGATTCTATCGATTGCCTGGTGCTCGATCTGCGTTTGCATGCAGCTGCCGGGGAGGACGGACAATGAGATCAAGAACTACTGGAACACGCGGCTGAAGCAGCGGAAGCGCGCCGGCCTGGCCCTGTACCCGCCGGATGTCGAGCGGGAGGTGGCGCTCGTCCGCGCAGGCAAGCTGAGGCCCATCGTCGACGCCGACGGCAACGCCAGCAGCCTCCAAGCACCGCTCCTCCTGGACGCGGTCGCTGACCAATTCGCCTGGCCGGCTGCGCCGCCGTTCCACCCCACCTTCAACAACGTCGCTCCTCTGCAACCTTTCCAATTCACCGGCAACATTAGCCACAACCCGCATGCCCTGCTCACAGCGCAAGCTCCGTACCGCCACCACGACGAGGTTTCCGCCGGCCTCGACCACGCCAACAAGCAGTACGCCGGCGCGCTGGGGATGCCACCGTTGGTGCCCCCCGCTGCGCCGGTGCTCCCTTCGAACCAATCGCCCGAGGACGCCGGCGGGCCGCTCGAGATGCTCGTCCTTGAGCAGGACCAGCGGCTGCCCGGCGCCGCCCTGCTCCGCGTTACGTCCATGCCGGAGCTGGTCTACCACGAGAACGACTACTCCGCTTGGCCGTCCGGCCTCAGCGGCGGCAGTGGCAGCCGATCCGAAGGCGACATGACCTCGCATTATGGCTGTTAGAAGGGAGAGAGGAGGATTTGGTGGAATAGTTGTTCGTTGTATTGCTTGAGCCTTATGGGTATATATATAGGAGTACATGATCTACTTGGAGTACAAGGCAAGCCAGAATATTTCCTAGTCTAACCTATGTTTCCTAATACAATCACGTTACTCAACATCCCCCACAGTCACAACGATAGCGATGCAGACGGTGAGACTGGAGAAGAATCCGAAGGCAAGCCGACGGACACCCCCCACAGTCGTAACGGTCGATGCATCGCGGAGTCGTGGCTGGAGTGGAAACCAACGAGGTTGCTCAAGCAGACGGTAGCCCTTTGTGCCGTTTGTCGATGTAGCCGAGAGCGTGGGTGGTGGAGCCGTGGTCGAGGTAGCCGTGCGAAGAATGCCGTGGTCGATGTCGAGTCGGGGTAGCCGGTGTCGAGGAAGTCGCCGTGGAGCCGCGGGCGCAAGGGGGCGCCGAGTTAGCATGGGCGCAGTGGTGTCGAAGTAGTGGTGCGCCAGGAAGTAGATGATGTTGACGACGCGTCGCGGCGGGTTTGCCAAGCCCGGGGACACATCGTGGACGAAGGCACGCACCGGTGTTGCCAGCACCGGGCATGCGTAGACGGACGAAGACGAAGTTGACGAAGCGCCGCGCCAGGCTTGCCAGGCCCGGGGACACGTCGTGGACGAAGGCACGCGGCGGTGTTGCCAGCACCGGGCATGCGTAGACTGGGACCTGCACAAGCTGTACGCCATGTCGAAGAAGTCGGAGAGGCCAGCAGAGAAGGACTCGACGACGGTTGCGGCGCCAATCGGCGCGGGGCCAATGTCGCCCGCGGTTGTCGGAGTAGATGAAGCGGTCGGGGTAGATGACAGCGACGCTGGCGACGAGCTGGTGCTGGACGAAGACGAAGGAGGTGGACGGGCGGCGGCGGCGGCTACAAAGGTAGCGGCGGCGGCGGCCAAAGAAGAGCGGCAGCGGCGGCCTGACGGCGGCGGCGGCGGCGGCTAAGTTAGGAGCGCGGCGACGGTGCTTGAAGTAGGTGAAGAACCCAACAGCGTGACGAAGACCGGTGCGGACGGTGGCGTTCCTGCGCCAAGGGAGTGCTGCGGTGCATGCCGCAGGAAGTCGACGCGCGGGGACGGCGGTGGACCGCGGGCCGCGGCGCTACGGCCCGAAGGGGCGACGCGGCGGCGGCGGGCAGGTCGGGGTGACGACGAAAGACCTCGGGACGGTCGCAGGGACCGCGGGCCGCGGTGCTACAGCCCGAAGGGGCGGCACGGCGGCGGAGCGTGGGGTGGTGCAACCACGTGGACGGCCTCGAGACGGCGGCGTGGACCGCGTGCCACGCTCGCTACGGCCCGACGGGGCGACACAGCGGCGGCGCGAGGGTCGGTGCAGCCACGGGAACGGCCAGGAGTGGACGGCCTCGGGGCGGCGGTAGACCGCAGGCCGCGGCACTACGGCCCGAAGGGGCGACGCAGCGGTGACGCGGGTCGGTGCAGCCGGGAGAAGAACCACGGGGCGGCGGCGCTGCGGTCCGACGGGGCGACGCAGCGGCAGCCCGTTGCTCGATCGACGGAGGGGCGCGCTGAACTCGGAGACGATCTTCACGAGACCTGCGGAGGCGCGCGTAACTGACGGGCCAGGTCGGTCGCGCGGCGTAGATGAGGCGGATCGCGGCGGCGAGCGGGTGATCAAGCCGATCGCGCGCGAGGTCGGGGACGCCGCTCGGTGGAGGCGTGATGACGTCGGAGTCCGAGATGAAGCCGCCGGCGGCGGGCGGCAGGGCGGCTATGATTGGTCGCCGCATGGCGCGAGGCCGCCGAGTCGGGGTGATGCAGAAGTCCCGGTCGGAGCAGGGCGGTGACGGTCGGCGTAGATCGACGGGCGGGCCGGCGCGCGAACGACGGCCTTGAGGGCTGCCTGTCACGCGAGGCCGCCGGGTCGGTGAAGTAGCCGGCCGGTTGCGCCGATGTCGGAGTAGAGGCGCGAGGTGTCGACGGCGGCGGTGGGCGACGTAAACCGATCAAGAAAAGATCGGAAAACCAAAAAGTAGACGCCGATCAAAACGACCGGCGAGAGAGAAAACCCGGATCAAAGGATCGGGAAAAAGACTCTCTAGGGCAGCCGGTCAACACGACCGACGGACGAACCCTAGGTATGGGCGGCGCGGCCCCCGGCGGCGGTCATGGAGGCCGACCGCCCCGGGGGCGGCGCGCAGGTGCGGAAGCGGTGGCGGCTAGGGTTTAGGATCGACTTGCGATAGATACCATGTTAGAAGGGAGAGAGGAGGATTTGATGGAATAGTTGTTCGTTGTATTGCTTGAGCCTCATGGGCATATATATAGGAGTACATGATCTACTTGGAGTACAAGGCAAGCCAGAATATTTCCTAGTCTAACCTATGTTTCCTAATACAATCACGTTACTCAACAATGGCGGCAAATGCGACTGCTTCTTCGGTGAGTTGGATCTGACCATCGACTCTCTCTCAATCCAAATACGTCACGTCCGACTCCGGTGAGTTAACAATGCCACGCATGATGTCGTCGACACACGCGCAGATGGCGTGAAGCCTGCGAAGAGGATGGCCGCGAGCTTGGTGGTGGCAGAGGAGGTGTCCGGCCTGTTCGGCGGCGAAGAATTGGTGGCCGTGTGGCCGGACAAGCCGCCGGAGACGATCACGAAAGACGACTTCAACCTCCCGATGGAGATGCAGCACCTCATGCCCCCCGTGCCGCTCTCGGCAGACGAACACGGCTTGAATTAATTAGCACAACGCCGCTTCGCGAACAAAACTGGAACAGTTCAAAAGAACAAGGGATTTAAAAGAAAGAAAAAAAATAGTGTACTACTGTAGTAAAAAATCAGTTGAGGCCCATCATGAAAATGTTTGTCTTTGTCTTTAACGAGAGATGGATTATGTTTTTTACGCTTGTAAACATTGATTGGCGGAAGCGAGCCAAGAAACTTAGTCCATCCATCCACAAAGTCGGTCGTTTGCTAAAAAAAGAGACCAACCCGGGCTAGACTAGCCTGTCGGCATTTTTTTATAGAAGGAAATTCCGTGAGCATCAAGCGCTCGAGCCGAAACTCAAACCCTGATGGGCTGCCTGCGAACTCCCGCGCCTTGCCAACTGACACGACCAGTCGACTGGTCGTTAGGGACAGATCCGCACGACCGTAGCTTCCTCTGGCGAGCACGTTCGATTCCATCGATTTTTCTTCTTCTCTCAAAAACCGTATACGCCAATAGTAAATCGCTAGTGGTTTTTCTGGTTTTTTGGCTACATAATATGAAAAGAAAATAAAAGTGTTGGAAAGGGGACTTGAACCCAGGTCTATTCGTTAGAGTTTGAGCCCAATAACCAACTAAGCCACCCTTACTTGTTGTCTATTGAATATAAACAAGGTTATTTTAACCTTTCTTTTTTTTGTCATATCAGCGATAATAATTATTTTTCCTTGGTAACTTTGGCATGACCAGCGTGATAACTATGACTTGAGCAACATGATAACTATACTATGATAAGCCTGATAACTATAATATGAGAAGGTTAATGACTATATAATGAGAAGCACGATAACTTTAGCATGGGGTAGTGGTAACTTCACATTGGGGTATGTTTCGACAACAAAAAGTTACTGGGACATATTTCAGTAACGGAAGCGACTAAGTTTCGGGTCTTCGATGTGTGAGTTACCATGCTATTCACACGAAAGTTACTGGGGGATTCTTGATCACCACCCCTCACCCCCCCACACACACCAAAGTTATCAGGTCTATGATGTGTGAGTTATCATGATATTGACAAAAAAGTTACTGGAGGTATATTTCGTCAACAACCCTCCCCCACCACTCACCACCGTCGCCAAAGTTATTAGGACTGGGGCACATAAGTTATCAGACTGTGATGTGTGAGTTATCATGTTATTCACACAAAAAGTTACCAAAGGGTATATTTCATCAACCACCCTCCCCCACATGGTCACCAAATTTACCAAAAAGACTGGGGCACATAAGTTATCAGGGCTGAGATGTGTGAGTTATCATGTTATTCACACAAAAAGTTATCAAGGATATATTTCATCACCCCCCCCCCCCCCAAACCAAGTTATCAGGTCTATGACTTGTAAGTTACCATGATATTGATAAAAAAATTTACCGGAGGTATATTTCATCAACAACCCTCCCCCACCCCTCACCATCGTCGCCACAGTTACCAAGACTGGGGCACATAAGTTCTCAGGTCTGCAATATGTGAATTATCATGTTATTCACACAAAAATTGACCAAAATGTATATTTTCATCAACCACCGTCCCCCCCACCGAGTCACCAAATTTACCAAAAGACTGGGGTGCATTAGTTACCAGGTCCACGAGGTGTGAGTTACCGAGCAATTCACATAAAAGTTATCGAGGGTATATTTCATCACCCCTCCCTCACGAAAAGTACCAGGACCGGGGGGCATAAGTTATCGGGTCTCCGATGTGTGAGTTACCATGCTATTCACACGAAAGTTGTCGAGGGATACTTGATCACCCCCCCTCCCTGACAAATTTATCAAGACCAGGGTACATAAATTATCGGGTTTGTGATGTGTGAGTTATCGGGGTGTTTGCATGTAAGTTATCAGGTTCGCGGTGCGTTAGTGACCACGTTATTCACACAACATTATTGCGGGATGTTTCAACAAAAAAATAAGGTCAAAAGAATCACGTTAATGGGGAAATCATTGACCGGACCACTATTTTTTAATGTTCAAATTCGTATTAACCAAGAACAAGTATCATGTAAACTTGTTTCAAAAACAGCAAGTCCGAAGCCGGGCTAGTGGTTTGTGTCGTAGAAATTACTACTTGAGGAACATGGTTCGATTCTTATCCAGCACAGAAAGCTATCAATTTTTTTTGAAACACGGGCAAGGATGCGATCGGTAAATGGTCCTCTTAATTTAGGAACATGGGCCGATGGGATGTGATAATGTGAGGAAAAAAAGTAGTGGGAACGGGCCAGCATTGGGGAAAAAAGGAAGAGGGAACGGGCCAGCATCGGGATATATGTGGGTTGTGCGGGCTATCCGGACGGGGTGCTTGGGGTCGTGCGATCCACAACGAGCAACGATCAGGTCATACGGATCTATCACTAACTTCCAGTCGAGCTTTAGGAATTGGCGCAAGTACTACACCACGCAACAATTCTTCAAAAAAAAATCATGTCCCTCGTCACAATTCTTGATTCTGGAGTTTGACTCTAGCTCCCAGCAAAAAAATTCTGGAATTAGCATAGCTTTTATTTTGATGCTATGAGGTATAAAAGGTTAAGTTCTTATGTTTTCCAATTCATACAACTAAGATGCTGTAGCTTGTTGGTTGAAGGTTGCAAATTTAGCCTCTGCGTCCTGGGTTTGATTCCCATCCGGCGCATTATTTTTCTTCCTCGAAAAAAAATAGCTAGCGATCTATCCAGTGCGGGAGGTCAATGCGTGCGTGCCTGTCGCTAATGACCAGTCGACAGGTATTTAGCTTTGTCGATTTATTAAATCTCAAGAGTCATGGATTGCGTCAAAATGGATAGAATTAGGATTTAGGTTGACTATCGCTCTTGCACAATGATGAACAGATGCATTAGCACCCCTCCTAGTGAATTGAAACTTAAATCCCTCAAAGACCAATGGGAAATCCATGTTGCCGCAACCCAACACGAATTCCCCAATCCATCCATCCACCATCGTAGCTTTTGAACACGCGAGAGAGCCTTTCTCCACACGAGAGAAATATGTACGAGGATATTGTGTCTCCTTGGCGAATGCCTATTGATGGCCGAAAAGATGATAATAGCTCACCATTAACATTCACCTAGAAACTTAGTTGTCGTGTGATTCCTTATAGATAGACCTACTCCATATGATCATATAAGTGTAAAAAAAACTCAATGTGATTGTATGCCTTGTCATTTTTCTCCGGGGTCATCATGTCAATTTTCATTGCACACCAGCCTTGTTTTTGCCTTTATTTCTCCCACATAGAGTGAATACACTCATATGTCATCAATACATTGTCTATAATAAGTCTCCCTCGCCAGTTCAAAAAAAAAGTCTCCCTGGCACAAAAAGCACTATGCGCTTCGGTTATAATCTCATCAAGAATTCCATGTAACCGGTTATCAAAGACCTTCGGTAATAGCTTATAAATACCATTACATATTGAAATAGGTTTACATCGAGTTTTATTGTCGGGTTTCTTCACCATCGGGATTAACAGAGTTACCATCTTGTTCACAACATCTGACATGTGTCCCCCTTGTAGGAAACCAAGGATTGTCACTGTTACATTGTCCTCAACCAGTGCCCAATGGCACAGGTAAAATACAACGTTGAAGCCATCGAATCCTAGAGCCTTAGACGAGCTCATAGTAAACATGTCTTGCTTAGGGTTGTAAAAGGCCTCGTCAAGGCCTTGTTCATATTCGTCGCAATCTTGCTAGGTACATGGTGGAGCATTGCATTCACATCGGTCTCCTCATATTATTTTTTTCCGAAAAGGGGGACTCCCCGGTCTCTGCATCAGAACGATGCATACGGCCATATTTATAGATAAAAAAGGATGTTCAACAAAGTCTCATAGTCTGAAAAAAAATGGCTAGCTCACACAGAGCCAGAACGCCCAAAACAAAAGGCCTAAAAGCCACAACCGGCTGGCATAACAAGGATAAGTAAACTAATCGCCTATCTTATTACATGACCGCCATCCAAACCGGTTAAAGATATCCCGCGCTACCATCTCCCACCGGACAGATCCAGTAACCAAACGTCCCTGGCCTCCGTCGGAGTGAGTAAGGATCACATACGGATCAATGCAGTAGCTCGGAATAAAACCTGGAAAAAAAGAATAGTTGGTGTTCGGTTAAAAGCCAACCATTTCTGCAGTTCCAAATTGCCCATAATAACGCACATACTCCTACGCGAATGTGTCTAGCTGTTTCGGACTCTATCCCAACAAGCCACGTTCCAAATAACGCACTGACCGAATTCAGAGGAGTAATATTAAAGGCAATTTGCACCGTGTGCCATAAAACTCTCGCCAACGGGCAATCAAAGAAAAGGTGCTTGATGGTTTCGTCCCGATCATAGAAACTACACCTAGTAGATCCTGTCCAGTTGCGCTTAACCAAATTATCCTTTGTTAAAATGACTTATTTATGTACAAACCATATAAACACTTTAATTTTCAAAGGAACCTTTACTCTTCAAACGTGTTTGGAGCTAGGAATAACACTAGAGTTAATGACATCGATATACATCGACTTAACGGTGAATTCTCCAGACCTAGTAAGCTTCCAACACAACTAATCGGGCTGATGAGCTAACTGAACCTCCATCGGTTGACTCACCAGATGAAGCCAAACTTCCCACCGGTCACCAATAAGCACCCTCCTAAACTGAATATTAAGAGGAATGGATTGCATAATTGTTGCAACGAGAGCATCACGTCGGTTAACAATACGATATAGAGACGGATACTGAAGCGCCAACGGGCGTTTCACCAAGCCAAGTATCCTCCCAGAATCGAGTGTTGTTACCATTGCCAACAATGAACTTTGTTCTATTAAAGAAAGCAGTTTTGACTCTCATAAGCCCCTTCCAAAACGGCGAGTCAGTCGGTCTCACTATCGCCTGCGACAAAGTCTAAGAATGCAAATACTTGTTACTAAGAATCTGCGCCCAAGTTGCCTCAGTCTCAACTGATAACTTATACAACCATTTACTGAGAAGGCATCTGTTTTTGACTTCAAGATTTTCAATACCAAGACCCCCCTAGTCCTTTGGTCGACAGATGATATCCCATTTGGCGAGTCAGTACTTTCTCTTTAGCTCATCACTCTGCCAGAAGAATCGAGATCGGTAGAAGTCCAGCCTTTGCCTAACCCCAACTGGGACTTCAAAGAAAGATAAGAGAAACATAGGCATACTCGTGAGCACCGAATTAATAGGAATCAATCGACCTCCATATGACATAAGTTTGCCCTTCCAGCAACTCAGTTTCTTCTCAAACCGATCCTCGATGCACTTCCATTCTCTGTTTGTCAGCTTACGATGGTGAATGGGTATACCTAGGTACGTGAAAGGTAAAGATCCCAATTCACATCCAAACAATTGCTTATAAGCCTCTTGTTCCTCATTGGCTCTACCAAAACAGAACAACTCGCTTTTATGAAAGTTAATCTTCAAACCGGTCAACTGTTCAAATAAGCATAACAGCAGCTTATAACAGCAGCTTCATATTTCTCGCTTTTGCCAAGTCGTGCTCCATAAAGATGATTGTATCATCAGCGTACTGCAAGATGGACACACCACCATCTACTAGATGAGGCACCAAGACACCTACCCGACCAACCTCCTTTGCCCTACCAATCAGGATTGCCAACATATCAACGGCGATGTTGAGCAAAATCGGAGACATTGGATCACCCTGTCTCAGGCCCTTGTGTGTCTGGAAATAATGACCTATGTCATCATTCACTTTAATTCCAACACTCCCTTTTTGCGTGAAAGATTCTACTTGGAGTCGCCAAGCTTCATCAAAACCCTTCATGCCTAAGGCCTGTTGAAGGAAAGGCCATTTGACCTTATTGTACGCTTTCTCGAAATCCACCTTGAAAACAACTCCAAGTTTTTTTGAGTGAATCTCATGGAGCGTTTCATGAAGGACCACAACCCCTTCAAGGATATTCCTGTCCGGCATGAAAGCAGTTTGAGTAGGATGCACCACAACATGCGCAATCTGTGTGAGCCTATTCGTCCCGACCTTGGTAAATTTTTTGAAACTAACATTAAGAAGAAAGATGGGCCTGAATTTCTCGATTCTCACAGCCTCTGTCTTCTTAGGAAGCAGGGTTATCGTTCCAAAATTCAGCTGGAAAAGGTGAAGCTGGCCAGAGAATAAATCATGGAACAATGGCAACCAATCTCCTTTGATAATATGCCAGCATTTCTTATAAAACTCAGCCGGGAATCCATCCGGACCGGGAGCCTTATTATTTTTCATCTGCGAAATGGCCTCATACACCTCTTTCTCAGAAAAAGGAGCAGCTAAAATATCATTCTGAATAGCAGTAAGTTGAGGCACATCCTCAATCCTAGACTCATCCAGCGAGACACAGTTATCCTCTGGAGGTCCAAACAACTGTTTGTAGTACTCAGTAATGTACAATTTTAGGTTCTCCTGACCAAGAATTGTTCCTTCATCTTGTTCAAGCTGAAAGATCCTCTTCTTTCTGTGCTTGCCATTAGCGATCATGTGGAATAATTGAGTGTTCGCGTCCCTCTGGACTACTCTACGGACCTTGGCCCGTAACGTCCACTTTAATTCTTCCTTGCGAAGAAGCTATTTCAGCCTCATCTCGGCGTCAAGCTTTGCATGGAGCTCCGCGGCTGGCAAAACCGTGGTTTTTTGCTTTCACATCTAGGGACTGAATAAGTGTAAGGAGCTGTTCTTTGTCCACCTTATAAATCCCGCTAAGATGCTTAGCCTACCCACATAGGAAGCTTCTCAAGTGCCTAATCTTATTCTGCCAACGCTCAAGCGTGGTCCTACCTCCTACATCCTTAGCCCACTCTCTGGCTACGAGATCAAGGAAGCCTTCTCTCTCAAACCAAGCAAGCTCGAAAGAAAAAGTATTTTTATTTCCCAAGTGGGTGGCCTCACCAGAATCAAGAAACAGAGGCGTGTGGTCAGAAATACCACGAGAAAGTGCCTGAACTGTTACAAAGGGGAATTTTAGTTCCCATTCGACACTAGCCAGGACTCGATCCAACTTCTCAAATGTCGAATTTGGCATCGCGTTAGCCCAGGCAAACTTTCTGCCCGAAAGCTCTATCTCTCTCAGATCCAAGCTTTCAATGATGGTATTAAACATGAACAACCATCTGCCGTCAAAATTATCATTATTCTTCTCATCACGCCTTCGAATAATATTGAAATCACCCCCCACCAGGATAGGAAGTTGCTCGGAGCCGCAAATCCTAACCAGATCAGCCAAGAAATCTGGTTTTAGTTCGGGCTGTGCGGCACCATATACCGCCACCAAGCCCAGTTAAACCCATCAGCCTTCGACCGCACCCTAAACTTAACAGCAAAATCTCCCATGACCACACTTCGGACTTCTAGCGAATCGCATCTAACCTCGAGTAAGATCCCACCCGATCTTCCTCGCGGTGGCAGACAATGCCAGTCAAAATCAATACCGCCCGATAAGGTATTTAGAAATTGTGGCGAAAAGTTAGCTCTACCAGTTTCCAACAATGCGATAAAGTCCAACCTATGCTCAATAGATGCCTCGGCAAGAAACCTTCTTTTAGCCAAGTCTTTAAGACCTCTGCTATTCCAAAAGATTCCTTTCATATCTCGTCATGGAATTTTTTAGCCGTTCTGATCCGAGCACTCCTACGTACTGCGGAATCCGGGTATATCTTCCGCTTCCATTTGCGTTTAGTAATGTTCTTATTCTCTAGCTGGTCCTCACAACCAGGTTCAAAAGTTCGAACAACATTATTCTCAACACCCTCCTCCTCCTCCTCAGGCTCGGGAAGAGGAGGATCAAGATCCGCACAAAAATTATCGAGCACCCTGACCCCCAAAGCATCGATATCGGAATCATTCATGGGTTTGACTGCAGCTAAGTTGTGAATCATCTCTAAAGCCCGCTCAGCCTCTAAATCCAGCATATCATTAAGAGAAGTTGAAATCTCACTATCATTACGACCTAGTGAAATTACTAGTTGGTTTGCATTATTAATAATCTCATCATTGGAAAAATGCAAGATGGAATTAGAGGTATTAACCGACATACCAGCAGTGACCTCAACATCACGAAGCTTGGCCGCCCTCATGGCGCACCGCTGCTGTATGTCGTCCACTGATACGTCTCCAACGTATCTATAATTTTTGATTGTTCCATGCTATTATATTACCCCTTTTGGATGTTTATGGGCTTTATTTTACACATTTATATCATTTTTGGGACTAACCTACTAATCGAAGGCCCAACCCGTATTGCTGTTTTTTTGCCTATTTCAGTATTTCGAAGAAAAGGAATATCAAACAGAGTCCAAACGGAATGAAACCTTCGGGAGCGTGATTTTTGGAACGAACGTGATCCAGAGGACTTGGAGTGCAAGTCAAGAAGCAGCCGAGGCGGCCACGAGACAGGAGGGCGCGCCCCTATCTTGTGGGCCCCTCGGGCAGCCACCGATGTACTTCTTCCTCCTATATAAGCCTACGTACCCCGAAAACATCCAGGGAGCCAACGAAACACAATTTCCACCACCGTAACCTTCTGTATCCGCGAGATCCCATCTTGGAGCCTTCGCCGGCGCTCCGCCGGAGGGGGAATCGACCATGGAGGGCTTCTACATGAACACCATAGCCCCTCCGATGAGTTGTGAGTAGTTTACCACAGACCTTCGGGTCCATAGTTATTAGCTAGATGGCTTCTTATCTCTTTTTGTATCTCATACAATGTTCTCCCCCTCTCTTGTGGAGATCTATTCGTAAACTCTTTTTGTGGTGTGTTTGTCGAGATCCGATGAATTGTGGGTTTATGATCAAGTTTATCTTTGAGAAATATTTGAATCTCCTCTGAATTCTTTTATGTATGATTGAGTTATATTTGCAAGTATCTTCGAATTATCAGTTTGTTTGGCCTACTAGATTGATCTTTCTTGCCATGGCAGAAGGGCTTAGCTTTGGGTTCAATCTTGCGGTGTCCTTTCCCAGTGACAGCAGGGGCAGCAAGGCATGTATTGTATTGTTGCCATCGAGGATAAAAAGATGGGGTTTATATCATATTGCTTGAGTTTATCCCTCTACATCATGTCATCTTGCTTAATGCGTTACTCTGTTCTTTATGAACTAAATACTCTAGATGCAGGCAGGAGTCGGTCGATGTGTGGAGTAATAGTAGTAGATGCAGGCAGGAGTTGGTCTACTTGTTGCGGACGTGATGCCTATATACATGATCTTGCCTAGATAATCTCATAATTATTCACTTTTCTATCAATTGTTCGACAGTAATTTGTTCACCCACCGTAATACTTATGCTATCTTGAGAGAAGCCTGTAGTGAAACCTATGGCCCCCGGGTCTATCTTTTATCATATAAGCTTTCAATCTACTTTTATTTGCATCTTTACTTTTTTACATCTATGTTATAAAATACCAAAAATATATTTATCTTATCATACTATCTATATCAGATCTCACTTTCGCAAGTGGCCATGAAGGGATTGACAACCCCTTTATTGCGTTGGTTGCGAGTTCTTTGTTTGTTTGTATAGGTGCGTGGGACTTTTGAGGAGCCTCCTACTGGATTAATACCTTGGTTCTAAAAACTAAGGGAAATACTTACGCTACTATTGTTGCATCACCCTTTCCTCTTCAAGGAAAACCAACGCAAGCTCAAGACGTAGCATCCACCTCCGGATGCTCCTGGAGATGGCTGCTCAACCGTCGCCCCTCCAACACCGGATCAGGAATACCACCAAACGCAATCACTTCCTCCCGAGTGACCCTGCTCATTGTGAGGCCTCCTGCCCCACTCCGAACACACAACCGATCATCCTCCAACGATGAGGCAGCTGGACCGCCGTCAAGTGAGGGGGGCACTCAACGGCACCGGTGACGTCCGTCACACCCCACCGTCGAGAGGCTGCACCACGCCGGGAGAAGATGGAGCCAGGGCCACCTTCCCGAGCTCCCCATCCACCCCGGCCCTAGGACCAGTAGGAGGGCCAGCCACCCTGGGCGCCCCCGGAGAAGAGGACCTCGAGGCCACCTGCCCCGAGCCCCCTCCGGACAACGGAGACGTCGCCAGCATCTCCGGCCTCATGAGAGGAGAAGAAGGTGCCGAGGCGTCCTGCCCCGGACCCCCCTCTCGAAGAAACAGCCTTGAGCACCGAGACCTCGTCCACCGCAAGAGCAGAAGAGGGCGTCGAGGCCACCTGCCCCAAGCCCCCCCTCAATAGATGGAACTGCCACCTGCAGCTCCGGCAACGCGACAGAAGGCGAGGGAACCGAGACCACCATCCCCGGACCCTCGACCTGAGGAGAATCAATGATCTGGTGGGAGGGAACCTCCTCCTCCTCACCGTTGACCGAAATCGGCGAAGCCCCAATAAGTGGACTCACAGCTCCCTCAAAATCCAAAACGGGTAACGTGTGCTCAAACACCTCATCGGACTCCACCCTCTCACTCCAAAGCCTCAGAGGCACAGAAGCCAGCTCGAAGGACCCAAATCTCAGAGTAGTCGTAGGCATCGAGGTAGGTGGTACCGTCCCATCCCCGAATGTCTGAGAAACGACACCCGGTGCAATGAGCGACTCTCGTCCATTATCTTCGACCGGTGTCTCCTTAAGCCCTGAACTGTCATCTCCCTCGTGCATATCAAGATCAGTCCCGTTAGCCGCCTCGGCGAACAGACTCTCGTCCTCAAACTCAATCACGAGGTTATAAACCTGGCCTCGATAAACCCACTTGACCACCTCAGGCACGTACTCAATATCCAGCACAGTAACCAGCAGTCGGGCTACCCCGTGAGCTCTGGTAAAATGTCCACTCGGTCCAGTCTCCCCACCATAATACCCAGACTGGCCACAACCCTAGCATCCTGCAGCGGCTTCGAGGGAGCCCCGGAAAAACGCAGCAAAACCTGCGTCAGAGGCTTACCCTGAGGCTCGACCCTCTTCCACTCATGAAACTCAAGGATGCAATCAGTACTCGACACCTTGCACATGCCAAAACTCAGAAGTCTATGAAGATCCTCAACCGAAGGGAACTCAACCCTAAACAGTTTTTCCTCGAGACTAACAAGCTCCCACTGGAAGTCACCTGGAGCCAACTCCTTCAGCCTCTGCACTATCTGTGTCTCAGAGACCTCGCCTCTGGTAACTTTGACAATCCCAGTGGTCAAACTCAGGGTCTCGTCAGGAGCCTCCCTCTTAGTAGGAGACACAAAGAATGTGAGTTCAGCATAGTGCACTCCATACATCATTAGAGACGGTGCCTGATCCCTCAAAAATGGACAATCCCCCATATCATGTGCCGGTTTCCCACAAGTGCCACAAAGTTCAGCCACACACTCAGCTATAAAGTGACCCTTGCCACCACAACGATAGCACAACATTTTATCTTTCTTAGGCGCCCACTTGGACGCTCTCTCCGACTCAACCTTGTCTGTCGCCTCCACTGATGTTGTCATCACAGACTCATTTACGGGTATCTTAGCATTAGCTAGTGCCGACACCACCTCCAAAGCCTGACCTGACAACACTGGCTCGTCCACAGAACCATCCACGGCCATCTGCTCGACCACAGGCAGAGGAGGCTGTTGTGGGCGGCACCTGCCACCTCGACCCCCATGATGACCGCGGAAACCACCCCGCTGTCTATAGCCCGGGCCAGACGCCCCCTCAACAAAGCCTCCCAGTGGTCCCATAAATGGTCGCTCCGCCGAGCCATTGCTCTGCCAAGCATATCCTCGACCACCACCCGTCGACGAGGAGCCACGGTGCTGACCAACCCCATAAGCATTGACACCATCATCTCCCCACTGACCCCGAGGCGCGGCAGAAGACCCTCCAACACCGGAGTTTAGAGGCGGCAGTGGTTGCTGCGTCTGCACCGTCCCAGCCCTGCTCTGCACGGGCTTGGTGACGAGGTGAGGCGGCAGAGCCGGCCTCGGCTGTTGCCCGACCATCAGCCCCGGGTTCACCGGTGCAGGCGGCCTTGGCGCAGCGCCGCCCCAGCCCGCAGTGGCATTCCCAGCCCCACCATGCACCGATGGGTGCTGTCCAGGAAGCAGCCCACCGCGGCCGACCACAGTACTCGCAGCGGAGCCATTCACCGGCGGGCACGCATTGGGCAGCGGAACTCGACCCCGGCCAACCGCCGCACCGGCCGTCGCCAAGGCCCGACCTGCAGCCGGGAGCACCGGAGGCGCCCCACCACGGCCCGACCCGGTGGCCGGCGGCGGCACCAAGCCACGGCCGGACCCAGAAACCTCGGCCCGCCATCGCCCCAAGTGGTGGAATTCGCCTCGCCCGACCAGGTCCAGTAGACCGAAGACGCGGGCACCGGTGAGAGAAAACCCTAGCGAGAGTTGCAGCGGCTGGGGAAACCCTAGCCGGATCATCGCCGGTCATGGCGATCTCGATCCAGGCGGCTCGCCAGGAGCGTTTGAAAACGCTCCTGGGCCGTGGTGGGCTGGGTGTGCAGGTCGGGCTGAAGCGCATCGCTGGGCCGGATGCTGCTGGGTATGAGGCCCAGCCAGATCCAACCCCGATCGCTATCGAGGGGACCAACACATGCAGAAGTCTCCTCCTATAGAAACCCTACATTTGGTCATGCACATCTTGCTTACTTTCAGACATATCTCCACCTGCATTTCTTTGGCAAAATAATTATGTTTGATTTTGTCGCGTCAATGCTCGCGCATGAAAGAACTTGGTATTACATTCTCCCACACATAACCAGTCCACCTAAGACCATTTTCTAGCCATCACATCTCTTTATGCACTGGGCCGCTCAACTATCTTGCCAACTCCCGCTCTCGACGAGGGACGCCTTTGCACAACGAACTAGCACGCTCCTGCTCGAACTCCCTTCGTCCTTTCTTAATTTTTTGCTTGACATCATCAATTTTCTGGGCCTTCCAATCTGTCATGTGCACTTGCATTTTCATTAAGACATTATTTAGGCCCATAAGTCCTTCGCTACCTGAACTAGTGGTCCATCCTCGCACCACCACATCATCATATGATTCTTCCCTCTGCTAGGCTTCTTCATACAAGAGCCTTCTTTGTCCACTCTCTCTGGTATCCTCTACTAACGTCCGCACTTTCATGACAATATAAAGTCACGTACTGCATATTGTAATAGTGCCAATTACGTAATATTTCACTTCTGCGGATAAGAGATGGTTTCAAATAGCTGCGACATATTTTCCAAATGATCATGGGCTCATTGCGATGTCAACCGGAGCATATCATCACCTATTCTACACACGCATGGATGATGTAAAACTTGTAAATAAAAATGCAAGTCATTATCGTTTTGCCCCGCCATAGGTACGGGTGGACCATGGCCCTCCCCACTACACACTTAACTTTCATTATCTTTCTAGAGATCTCAATCCATCGATTCCTTATGCTACCTCTTTCCCCGACATTTGCTCCTCTCGATTGCAAGAAGGACCAAAAAATTGTTGTGAAATGCTAGAAGAATGGCTTTTATGGGGAAGGATGTCGTTCATGTTGTTATTGCACGAACTCAATCCTTCAAGGAAAGATAGAAGGATTTCACATTTCGGTTAACAGACAAGCAATCTTTTTTTGCTTGAATATTCTTTTCACCCCTTTCCCTGTTTCTAGAGACAACCCTATTTGCCAGTGGTCAGTTGTTAGACACATATTGGAGTTGTCAAACTTTTACTCTCGCATAATCACACACATGACATTCAAGAACAAACATGTCAAGAGTGCACCATAGCCATGTCATTGATACTCTTCGCCATTGCTTTAAAAGAGTGAAGTGTGCATGATAGAATCGATGTTAGCACGATAAGCCCGAGCATGTGTGCAATTGTTTTACATATCACAAATCAAGTCATTTTTAACTAAAGAAAATGGATGATATGACTCGCCATATGTTGCCTAGGTTCAAGAGGCAAAGTTCTTAGTTTTGGTTTGGATTATTACATTTCATTTCGCCCTCAAACATGTAACAAGATGGTGCATGCTTTGATTACGTTAGGTGAGGTGAAAAGAGTTACGTGGTGGGCGATTTGTTGGGGAACATTGCATGGAAAACAAAAAATATCTACGCACATGCAAGATCTATCCATTAAGATGCATAAATACGAGAGGGGAGAGTGTGTCTACGTACCCTCCTAGACCGTTAAACGGAAGCATTTATCAACACGGTAGATGTAGTCGTACACCTTCATGATCCGTCCTGATCAAGTAGCGAGCGTACGGCACCTCCGCGTCCAGCACACGTTCAGCTCGATGACGTCCTCGCCTTCTTGATCCAGCAAGATGAGCGAAGTAGTAGATGAGTTCCGACAGCACGACGGCATGGTGACGGTGGTGGTGAACTTGTTCCGCAGGGTGATACGTGTCCAACGTATCTACTTTTCCAAACACTTTTGCCCTTATTTTGGACTCTAACTTGCATGATTTGAATGAAACTAACCCGGACTGACGCTGTTTTCAGCAGAACTGCCATGATGTTGTTTTATGTGTAGAAAAGAAAAGTTCTCCGAATGTCCTGAAAATCCATGGAGCGACTTTTTGGAAAATATAAAAAATATTGGCAAAAGAATCAAGACCAGGGGGCCCACACCCTGTCCACGAGACAGGGGGGGGCGCGCTCCCTCCCCCTGGGCGCGCCTCCTATCTCATCGGCCCCCTGGACCTCCACCGACCTCAACTCCAACTCCATATATTCACTTTCGGGGAGAAAAAAATCAGAGAGAAAGTTTCATCGCGTTTTACGACACGGAGCCGCCGCCAAGCCCTAATCTCTCTCGGGAGGGCTGATCTGGAGTTTGTTCGGGGCTCCGGAGAGGGGGATTCGTCGCCGTCGTCATCATCAACCATCCTCCATCACCAATTTCATGATGCTCACCACCGTGCGTGAGTAATTCCATCGTAGGCTTGCTGGATGGTGATGGGTTGGATGAGATTTACCATGTAATCAAGTTAGTTTTGTTAGAGTTTGATCCCTAGTATCCACTATGTTCTCAGATTGATGTTGCTTGACTTTGTTATGCTTAATGCTTGTCACTAGGGCCCGAGTGCCATGATTTCAGGTCTGAACCTATTATGTTTTCATGAATATATGTGTGTTCTTGATCCTATCTTGCAAGTCTATAGTCACCTATTATGTGTTATGATCCGACAACCCTGAAGTGACAATAATTGGGATACTTCTCGGTGATGATCGTAGTTTGAGGAGTTCATGTATTCACTATGTGCTAATGCTTTGTTGCAGTTCTCTATTAAAAGGAGGCCTTAATATCCCTTAGTTTCCGCTAGGACCCCGCTGCCACGGGAGGGTAGGACAAAAGATGTCATGCAAGTTCTTTTCCATAAGCACGTATGACTATTTACGGAATACATGCCTACATTACATTGATGAACTGGAGCTAGTTCTGCGTCACCCTATGTTATAGCTATTACATGAGGAATCGCATCCGACATAATTATCCATCACTGATCCATTGCCTACGAGCTTTCCATATATTTTTCTTCGCTTATTTACTTTTCCGTTGTTACTGTTACAACTACTACAAAACCCAAAACCATTACTTTTGCCACCGTTACCTTTATTATCATACCACTTTTGCTACTAAATACTTTGCTGCAGATACTAAGTTATCCAGGTGTGGTTGAATTGACAACTCAACTGCTAATACTCAAGAATATTCTTTGTCTCCCCTTATGTCGAATCAATAAATTTGGGTTGAATACTTTACCCTCAAAAGCTGTTGCGATCCCCTACACTTGTGGGTTATCAAGACTAATTTCTGGCGCCGTTGTCGGGGAGCATAGCTCTATTCTCTGAGTCACTTGGGATTTATATCTGTTGATCACTATGAAGAAGTTGAAAGAGGACAAAACCAAGATTTTGCCCTCAACTACGAGGGTAGGTAAGGAACTGCCATCTAGCTCTGCACTAGATTCTCCTTCTGTTATTAGTAAGCTTGCGACACCTAAACCTGCTACTGCTATGAATTCTGATATGTCGCAAGTTATAGATGATGCCACTTCTGCTTTACATGATACTTATGATGAAACTACTTCTGTGCGTGATACTACTTTGCCATTAGGTGAATTTCTTGATGAACAACTTGTTAGAGTTAGGGGGGATGAAATTATTGAAGATGCTATTATTGATGATAGTGATGATGAAAATTCTCCCAATGATTATGAATTGCCTGTTGTTCCTGAGGGTTATGTTATGAATGAAGAAGCTGCTAGAGCTATCTTTGCTTGCAATGATAGATATGATCTGAAGAAATTATTAGCTAAATGGAAGCAGCAGTCTCTTAATGCTAGAATGAAACCTGACCCTACTTTTGCTACTTCACCTATCTGTGTTACTGATAATGATTATGAATTCTCTGTTGATCCTGAGATTATTACTTTAGTTGAATCTGATCCTTTTTGTGGCCTTGAATCTGAAACTGTTGTGGCACATCTTACCAAGTTGAATGACATAGCCACTCTATTTACTCATGATGAGAAGTCTCACTATTTTTATATCCTTAAGATATTTCCGTTCTCGTTAAAGGGTGATGCTAAGACTTGGTATAATTCTCTTGCTCCTGGTTGTGTACGTAGTCCCCAAGATATGATTTATTACTTCTCTGCTAAATATTTCCCTGCTCATAAGAAACAAGTTGCCTTGCGAGAAATATATAATTTTGTGCAAATCAAAGAAGAGCTTGTGGGAGGCTTCTCCGGTTACTAAATGCGTTGCCTGATCATCTTCTCAAGAAAAATGAAATACTTGTTATCTTTTATAATGGACTAACCGATGCTTCCAAGGACTACTTGGATAGTTGTGCTGGTTGTGTTGCTATTGAATAATATGTTGACTAATGAAAATAATTGGACTCTTCCTAAGCCAATTCCCGAGGCAATTCCTGAACCAATTAAGCCAACTCCTGAGCCTATTCCTAAACCCACTACGAAGAAGAGAGGTGTTTTATTTCTCAGTCCTGAAGATATGCAAGAGGCAAAGAAATCAATGAAAGAAAAAGGTATTAAAGCTGAAGATGTTAAGAATTTACCACCTATTGAAGAAATACATGGTCTTAATATACCGCCTGTTGAAGAACCACATTGTCTTGATAACCCGACACAGGTAGTAAAGGTAAATTCTCTCTATAGATATGATAAAGTTGAAATACCCTCTACTAAATTTCATAGCCCGTGCTTAGATGAATTTGATGATTTTATGGCTAGACAAGAAAGTTTTAATGCTTATGTTGGTAGAGAGTTAAAGAATAATGCTTTCGAGATAGGACGCGTGAGCGATAATATGGCTAGAGTTAAAGGTGAACTCAAACTCATTAGCAAATATGCTTCTATGGTTGCTACTCAAGCTGAGCAAGTACTTAAAGCTCAAAATGATTTGCTTGATGAATTAAATAATAAAAATGACTATGCTGTCAGAGTGGCTACTAGAACTGGTATAATGACTCAGGAACCTTTGTATCCTGAAGGCCACCCTAAGAGAATCGAGCAAGATTCTCAGAGAAACAATTTAGAGGCACCTAGTTCTTCTAAAAAGAAGAAAAAGAAAAACGATAGAACTTTGCATGCTTCTAGTGAACCTACTGTAGACACACCTGAGAATCCCAATGATATTTCTATTTCTGATGCTGAAACACAATCAGGTGATGAACATGAACCTAGAGATAATGTCAATGATAATGTTCATGTTGATGCTCAACCTAGCAAAAACAATGAAGTAGAGATTGAACCTGTTGTTGATCTTGATAAACCACAATCAAAGAATCAATGTTATGATAAGAGAGATTTTGTTGCTAGGAAGCACGGTAGAGAAAGAGAACCATGGGTTCAGAAACCCATGCCCTTTCCTCCTAAACCATCCAAGATAAAGGATGATGAGGATTTTGAGCGGTTTGCTGGAATGATTAGACCTATTTTCTTACATATGCACTTAACTGATATGCTGAAAGTAAATCCTTATGCTAAGTATGTGAAGGATATCATTACAAACAAAAGAAAGATACCGGAAGCTGAAATTTCCACCATGCTTGCTAATTACACTTTTAAGGGTGGAATACCAAAGAAACTTGGAGATCCGGGGGTACCAACTATACCATGCTCTATTAAAAGAAATTATGTTAGAACTGCTTTATGTGATCTTGGAGCCGGTGTTAGTGTTATGCGTCTCTCTTTATATCGTAGACTTGAATTGAATAAGTTGACACCTACTGAAATATCTTTGCAAATGGCTGATAAATCAACTGCTATACCTGTCGGTATTTGTGAGGATGTGCCTGTTGTGGTTACAAATGTCACTATCTTAACAGACTTTGTTATTCTTGATATTCCCGAGGACGATAGTATGTCGATTATCCTTGGTAGACCTTTTCTTAATACTGCAGGGGCTGTTATTGATTGCAACAAAGGCAATGTCACTTTTCATGTTAATTAATGATAATGAGCATACGGTACACTTTCCGAGAAAACAATCTCAAGTTCATAGCTTGAATTCTATTGGAAAAGTTCCAACTATTATTATTGGAGGTTTTGAATTTCCTCTCCCTACTGTCAAGAAAAAGTATGATATTCTTATTGTTCGGGATTTTCATATCCCCGTTGAGGTAACCTAGTGTTATTCGAAATTTCTCCGGTTCCGTGTTATTCGGAATGAGTTTGTTAACAAGACTTGATCAACCTTGTTAGTGGATTCATTTTGATGATCATGAGATGGATGAAACTAGAAGGCACAACCTTCTGTACCCTCTTTTCACTTTCTGTTATTTAGAATAAATAAAGAAAAAATAGTATTTTCTGTCTGTTTTCTGAATTATCTGTGCATTAAAAAAATATCCCGAAAATAAAAGTGCTCCAAATGCCCTGCAAATTTAGTATGATTTTTTATGGAATATTTGAGGATTTTAGGCACTGAAAACACTGCAGAAGGGGCAAGCACTAGGCCACGAGGGTGGAGGGCGCGCCCACTCCCCCTAGGCGTGCCCCCCTATCTCATGGGCCCCTGGTGGCCCCCCTCCACTTATGCCAGCATCCACACACTTCATCTTCTACCCAAAAAAAATCCCCATCCAGCTCAAACACGAGTTCTAGCTCATTTTGCTGCGATTTTCGATGTCCTTGCTCAAAGCTCCATTTACAAAACTGCTTTGGGAGATTGTTGCTTGGTATGTGACTCGTCCATTGGTCCAATTAGTTTTTGTTCTAGTGCTTTATTCATTGCAAAATTTTGCTGCATAGGTGACCATGTTCTTGAGCTTGCATGTTGAATTTATGAGGTCCCAAGCAATTCTAATGCATGATATAGGTTCTAGGCACTTGTAGGAGTAGTTGCTATCAATCTTGTTTAGTTTTGTTCACTTTTATTTTGAAGTTACTAAAATTTCAGAAAAATTTCAGAAAAAGAATTATGCTTAGAAGAATGTACCAAGGTGGTTCCTCGGTGAAGAAAGGGCCAAGGATTGCTATAGTGAGCAAGATGTTGAATTACCGAGGGACGCGGATGTACGAGCTTGTGAGTGGCCATCCGATGCTTTTATGGTCGAAGCAGGCTTCAAGGAGGAATTTGACGCGTATGTGAGTAATGCTAAGCTGGAGGACTTCTTACAAGATAAGTGTCCTCAATACTATCAATTGACTGATTCCTTTGTGCGGCAGTTTAAATGTAACTGCACGCGTAATTCTCCTAGTGTCATATTTGATATTTATGATACATCTTATTCCATGGACTTAGAGGATTTTACAACTGCTTGCAAACTCCCCCAGTGGGGTAATATTAATGATCCTCACAAATCTGAATTTAGAGATTTCCTTGCTAGTATTACTATGGGAGAATCCAGGGACATAACACCAAGCTACCATAGGGAGCATTCATTTTCCTGCTATACATTATTTTGCTCTCTTCATTGGTAGATGCATTAACAGTAAAGATGAAGCATGCCATATGCGTGTCCCTGATCTGTGTGTCCTCAAGAGTGCTGTGTTAGGTTATAAAGGTTATAACTTGGGGGTAATAGTTGCACGTAGGTTGCAGAATAATAGTAGAAAGGGAAATTTATTTGGAGGAATTTATGCAACCCGTGTGGCTAATTATCTTGGTATAGCCCCAAGAGAGGGAAATATGATAATACCTCATGTTTATTTGGATCTGAAGCTATGGTCAATCATCAATTTCTTGGGAGGAATGAACAATTCCTCCAATATCGACTAATCTATGACAGACACAACGTCGTCCATGTTACTCTTCCTGCTCCCTACCTTTTTGATTATCAGGCAAAAGGAAGATATGTTGTCACCAGGGAGGAAGCAGCTGAACACAAGGGGAGAACGGAGGCAGCTCGCCAACACGCCACAGCTCAGGAGGCGGTTGCCGCTGCATCTCAGTACGACCCCAGTTTCACTTACGGATATCAGCCAGGCGGTCCTTGGTATTAAACCAACTTACGCCAAAAGCCTAAGCTTGGGGGAGTACGTATTTCTCACCGACTTTACATTCATGTTCACACACTAGTCGTCGGTGCTCATACTCTTTCATTGTATTATCTATGCTAGTTTAAATTTCTTTTTCTAGTTTTCTTCTAGTGTGTTTGAAAAACCTTAAGAAAAACCAAAAAAATACTTAGTTTAAGTTCCATGCTTGTAGTAGAAATTAAAATGAAAACCCAAAAAGATTTCCAGTTCTTCTTCTTACTTGTTGGGAGCTTTCTCGTGTAAATAGTTTTATTTTCTTTTCTTTACTTTGGGGGTCGAGAAGACCATATTAAAAATGCTTAGTGGCTCTCATATGCATGATTGTTTATTTTACTTAGAGCCCATATTACCCTGTCTTCTCTCTTGAGTTGAATGCTTGCAGATTCCAGCTTAGTCCAATGCACGTGCACTCTTATTATTATACACAGTGTTCGGCCGTGCAAGTGAAAGGCAATAATGATGATATATGATGGACTTATTGAGATGAGAAAAGCTGGTATGAACTCGACCTCTCTTGTTTTTGTAAATATGATGAGTTCATTGTTTCTGATTCAGCTTATTACGAAATAAACATATTTGCAATAACATTTAGAGATTATAGTTGCTTGTGCCATGCTTGATTAGCTATGAGTTATAATGGTTTACCTCGCGTGCCAACATGCTATTAGAATAATTATGATGTGGTATGATGGGATGGTATCCTCCTTTAAATGAATTGAGTGACTCGACTTGTCACATGTTCACGCATGTAGTTGAATCAAATCAACATAGCCCTCATGATATTTATGTCCATGGTGGATTATATCGTACTCATGCTTGTATTCGGTGTGAATTAATTTTAATGCATGTTTATGACTGTTGTCGCTCTCTCAGTTGGTCGCATCCCAGTCTTTGGCTAGCCTTCACCTATACTAAGCAGGAATACTACTTGTGCATCCAAACTCCTTAAAGCCCAAAGTTATTCCAATGAGTCCACCCTACCTTCCTATATACGGTATTTACCTGCCGTTCCAAGTAAATTTGTATGTGCCAAACTCCAAACCTTCAAATGAAATTCTGTTTTGTATGCTCGAGCAGCTCATGTTACAACTAGGGCTGCCTATATCTTCCATGCTAGGTGGGTTATTCCCAAGAGGAGTGGACTCCGCTCCTCATTCACAAGAAAGGTCCCATAGCCGGGATGCCCAGTCCCATGATCCAAAAAGATCAAAGCAAATCAAAATAATTAAACAAAAAACCCCAGGGCTGTTGTTAGTTGGAGGCACTCGTTGTTTCGAGCAAGCCATGGATTGATGCTTGTTGGTGGTTGGGGGAGTATAAACCTTTACCATTCTGTTTGGGAACTGCCTATAATGCATGTAGTATGGAAGATACAACCATCTCATAGTTGTTGCGTTGACAGCGAAAGTATGCCGCTCAAAATGTTATTCAATCTCTATTTTAAAATCGAGCTCTGGCACCTCTATAAATCCCTGCTTCCCTCTGCGAAGGGCCTATCTATTTACTTTTATGTTGAGTCATCATCCCTCTTATTAAAAAGCACCCGCTGGAGAGCACACTGTTATTTGCATTTATTACCATTGGTTTATATTGGGTATGACTTGACTGGATCTCTTTTACCATGAATTACAATGTTTAGTCAGTCCTTGATCTTTAAAGGTGCTCTGCATTTATGTTTTGCGGTCTCAGAAAGGGCTAGCGAGATACCATTTTGTTAATTCATGTTATGATTATTTTGAGAAAGTGTTGTCATCTGAGTTTTATTATTATGGCTCGCTAGCTGATTATGCTATTGATATGAGTAATTATGAGACCTAAGTATTATTGTGAGTATGGTTAGTTCATAATATTTACGAAAACCTAAATGATGGCTTTGCATGTTTACAATAACAAGAGCAAACAGAGTTTGTAAATGTTTTTCTTTATCACTTTCAGTTTATCAACTGAACTGCTTGAGGACAAGCAAAGGTTTAAGCTTGGGGGAGTTGATACGTCTCCAACGTATCTACTTTTCCAAACACTTTTGCCCTTGTTTTGGACTCTAACTTGCATGATTTGAATGAAACTAACCCGGACTGACGCTGTTTTCAGCAGAACTGCCATGATGTGGTTTTATGTGTAGAAAAGAAAAGTTCTCGGAATGTCCTGAAAATCCATGGAGCGACTTTTTGGAAAATATAAAAAATATTGGCGAAAGAATCAAGACCAGGGGGCCCACACCCTGTCCACGAGACAGGGGGGCGCGCCCCCTCCCCCTGGGCGCGCCCCCTATCTCATGGCCCCCCTGGACCTCCACCGACCTCAACTCCAATTCCATATATTCACTTTCGGGGAGAAAAATCAGAGATAAAGTTTCATCGCGTTTTACGACACGGAGCCGCCGCCAAGCCCTAATCTCTCTCGGGAGGGCTGATCTGGAGTCCGTTCGGGGCTCCGGAGAGGGGGATTCGTCACCGTCATCATCATCAACCATCCTCCATCACCAATTTCATGATGCTCACCGCTGTGCATGAGTAATTCCATCGTAGGCTTGCTGGACGGTGATGGGCTGGATGAGATTTACCATGTAATCAAGTTAGTTTTGTTAGGGTTTGATCCCTAGTATCAACTATGTTCTGAGATTGATGTTGCTATGACTTTGCTATGCTTAATACTTGTCACTAGGGCCCGAGTGCCATGATTTCAGATCTGAACCTATTATGTTTTCATGAATATATGTGTGTTCTTGATCCTATCTTGCAAGTCTATAGTCACCTATTATGTGTTATGATCCGACAACCCCGAAGTGACAATTATCGGGATACTTCTCGGTGATCACCGTAGTTTGAGGAGTTCATGTATTCAGTATGTGCTAATGCTTTGTTCCGGTTCTCTATTAAAAGGAGGCCTTAATATCCCTTAGTTTCCGCTAGGACCCCGCTGCCACGGGAGGGTAGGACAAAAGATGTCATGCAAGTTCTTTTCCATAAGCACGTATGACTATTTACGGATTACATGCCTACATTACATTGATGAACTGGAGCTAGTTCTGTGTCACCCAATGTTATAGCTATTACATGAGGAATCGCATTCGACATAATTATCCATCACTGATCCATTGCCTACGAGCTTTTCATATATTGTTCTTCGCTTATTTACTTTTCCGTTGTTACTGTTACAACTACTACAAAACCCAAAAACATTACTTTTGCCACCGTTACCTTTATTATCATACCACTTTTGCTACTAAATACTTTGCTGCAGATACTAAGTTATCCAAGTGTGGTTGAATTGACAACTCAACTGCTAATACTCAAGAATATTCTTTGGCTCCCCTTGTGTCAAATCAATAAATTTGGGTTGAATACTTTACCCTCGAAAGCTGTTGCGATCCCCTACACTTGTGGGTTATCACAGGGCTTCGCCGTGCACTACGGGAAAACTTGACGGAGGATGAAACCATGGAGAGAGGCGCCGCACAAGGCTTGGGGATTATCGTGGTGTGCGGCGCCCCCTCCCTCTCATGTATATATAGGTTAGGGGAGGGGAGGCAGCCAGGGTGCACCCCAAGGGTGGCCATTGGCCCCCTTGGGCGCCTACCCTATGGCGCCCCCTTCCTTTTCTGGCACTTGGGAGAAGGGGGGAGGGGTGCCCCCCTTCCCTTTTTCTCATGTGGGAGAAAAGGCAAGAGGGGCCAGCCCTCTCCCTTTCCTTCCCTAGGGCCGACGCCATGAGGTGGAGGCGCACCGGCCCCATGTGGGCTGGTGTGCACTCCCTCGTTGGCCCGTTTGGCCCAATAAACTCCCGGGGCCTCCCGGAACCCCTTCCGGTGATCCGATGAATACCCGGTACATTCCGAAACCTTTCCGGTGACCAAATAGCATCGTCTTATATATCAATCTTTACCTCCGGACCATTCCGGAACTCCTCGTCATGTCCGTGATCTCATCTGGGACTCGGTCACCAATTCAAATAACTCATATAACACTATATCGTCAACGAACGTTAAGCGTGTGGACCCTATGGGTTCGAGAATGATGTAGACATGACTGAGACGCTTCTCCGGCCAATAACCAATAGTGGGACCTGGATGCCCATATTGGTTCCTACATATTCTATGAAGATCTTCATCGGTCGAACCTTTATGACAACATATGTAGTTCCCTTTGTCTATCGGTATGCTACTTGCCCGAGATACGATCATCGGTATCTCAGTACCTAGTTCAATCGCGTCACCGGCAAGTCTCTTTATTCCTTTTTAATACATCATCTTGCAACTAACTCCTTAGTCACTTTGCTTGAAAGCTTCTTGTGATGTGTATTACCGAGAGGGCCCAAAGATACCTCTCCGTCGTACGGAGTGACAAATCCCAATCTTGATTCATGCCAACTCAACAGACACCTTCGGAGATACCAGTAGAGCATCTTTATGATCACCCAGTTATGTTGTGACGTTTGATAGCTGATGCGTCTCCAATGTATCTACTTTTCCTAATGCTTTTCCTCTTGTTCTGGACTCTAATTTGCATGATTTGAATGAAACTAACCCCAGACTGACGATGTTTTCAGTAGAACTACCATGGTGTTATTTTTGTGCAGAAATAAAAGTTCTCAGAATGGAACGAAACTTTGCGAGGATTTTTTATATCTAATAAGAGAATTTCTGGAACCAGGAAGGACCTGAGGGGGGCACCTGGGTGGGCACAACCCACCAGGGCACGCCAGCCCCCCCAGGCGCGCCCTGGTGGGTGCTGCCCATCTGGTGGCCCCGCTGACCCGCAAACCGATGCTATAAAATCCCATATTTCTAGAAAAAACTAGGGAGAAAGAATTATCACATTTCACGAGATGGAGCCGCCACCAAACCCTGATCTTCCTCAGGAGGGCAGATCTGGAGTCCATTTGGGGCTCCGGAGAGGGGGATCTTCGATCTTCGTCATCACCAACACATCTCCATCGCCAATTCCATGATGCTCCCCACTGGGAGTGAGTAATTCCTTCGTAGGCTCGCTGGTCGGTGAGGAGTAGGATAAGATTCATCATGTAATTGAGTTAGTTTTGTTAGGGCCTGATCCCTAGTATCCACTATGTTCTGAGATTGATATTGCTTTTACTTTGCCATGCTTAATGCTTATCACTTTGGGCCCGGATGCCATGATTTCAGATCTAAACCGTTTATGTTATCACCATTATATCCATGTTCTAATCCGTTGCAAGTTATAGTCACCTACTACATGTTATGATCCAGCAACCCCGGAGTGACAATAGTCGGGACCACTCCCGTTGATGCCGTAGTTTGAGGAGTTCATGTATTCACCGTGTGTTAATGCTTTGTTCCGGTTCTCTATTAAAAGGAGGCCTTAATATCCCTTAGTTTCCAATAGGACCCTACTGCCACGGGAGGGTAGGACAAAAGATGTCATGCAAGTTCTTTCCATAAGCATGTATGACTATTTATGGAATACATGCCTACATTATATTTATGAACTGGAGCTAGTGCCGTATCGCCCTAGGTTATAACTGTCTCATGATGAATTTCATCCAACGAGTCACCGATCCAATGCCTACGAATTTATCTTATATTGTTTCTGCTAAGTTACTATTGTTGCTACTGCTATCATTACTGCTATAGTATCACTGCTATCATTGTTAATGTTACCGTTACTACTGCTGCTATCATCAAAACTATCATACTACTGTGCTACTAATCACTTTGCTGCAGATAATTATTCTCCAGGTGTGGTTGAATTGACAACTCGGCTGCTAATACCTTCAAATATTCTTTGGCTCCCCTTGTGTTGAATCTATAAATTTGGGTTGAATACTCTACCCTCGAAAATTGTTGTGATCCCCTATACTTGTGGGTCATCAAGACCTTTTTATGGCGCAATTGTTGGGGATCATAGCTATATTTGTTGAGTCACTTGGGATTATTATCATATTATCACTATGAAGAATCTAAAGGATGCTAAGACTAAGATTTTTCCCCCTCAAAGACGAGGGGAGGTAAGGAACTGCCATCCAGTTCTGCTTTAGATTCACCTTCTATTATAAGTAAACTTGTAACACCACAACATGCTATTAATTCTGATATATAACAAGTTATTGATGATGCTACTTATGCTACGAATGCTACTCATGATGATGCTAGTACCTTGCTTGATGATGATGTGGCACTAGGTGAATTTCTTTATGAACAAATTGCTAAAGTAAGACAACATGATATTGTTGAATCTAATGATGAACTTGAAACTGAAAATACTGAAACACCTACTAGAACTAGTCCTCCTAGATATGAATTGCCAAAAGTACCGGAAGGTTATACTATGAGTGAGGAGGCAACTAGAGATATTCTTGCTTGTAAGGATAGAGATGATCTAGAGAAAATTTTGTGCAAGTATAAAGAAAGATCTCTGAATGCTAAAATGAAATGTGATCCTGAGTTTGCTACTTCACCTATTGTTATTGCTGATAAGGATTATGAATTCTCTGTTGAACCAGAGTTAACCACTTTGGTTGAATCTGATCCTTTCCATGGTTATGAAACTGAAACTGTCGTGGCACATTGTCGGTTCAATATACGACGTATCTCGTAGTAGGGGTCCTAAGCTAGGCGTCTTGGAGCGGTGGTAACATGTACACGGGATTTTACCCAGGTTCGGGCCCTCTTGATGGAGGTGAAACCCTACGTCTTGCTTTTGATTGTATTCATATGGGTGTAGTACAGAGTACATGTGTCTACCACGAGATTGTAGTAATGAATATGAGATTGTCTATTGACTAGCCTGGCCTCGGTTTATATAAGACACCGGAGGCCTAGGGTTTAGGAGAGTCCTTGTCTTGGGCGCCAAGTCTTGTGGAGTCTTCCTTGTATGCGGCAGGGGTTGTCCGAACTGGCCCATGAGTATACGGCCATGGGGGTCCTCGGCCCAATCCAACTGATCGGGAGACGACGTGGTGAGTACCCCCTAGTCCAGGACACCGTTAGTAGCCCCCTGAACTGGTCTTCAAGTTGGGGACGCTCCTTGATTCTTCCGAACTGTTCTTCATCTTCGGTCGTCGGTCTTGAAAACTGGTTCAACAAATCTTCCCATCTTCGATCTTGAGGATCGCCAAAGTGAATCCGAAGAGTTTACACGTCGGGTATCCGAGGAGCCCCTTTAAGTTTCCGGCCTTTATCAATGCCTTGTTATTTTTATGCCACACCTCAGGTTTGGAGTTGTTCCCGGGCGGCAGTGTCCTCTTGCGTCCGAGCTCCAACGCCGGACTACATTTGAGGTATCTTTAGCAGCCGAGCACCAACGCCGGACCGCTTCCGAGCTCCAACACCGGAATGTATCCGAGCTCCAACGCTGGACTATGTCCAAGCTCCAACGCCGGACTGTATCCGAGCTCCAACGCCGAACTATGTCCAAGCTCCAATGCCGGACTGTATCCGAGCTCCAACGCCGGACTATATTCGAGGTGTCATAGATCACCTTGGCTCAAAAAAGTCGAAGGAGTTTAGCCAAGCTTAATGCCAGAAATGCCCTTTACGGAGCCAGCCACTAGCGTTCGAGCTTTATACCGGACTGCTTCCGGGGTGTATATTATAGTCGAGCACCAACGCCGGACTATATCCGAGGTGGTGCACCACCTCCGCCATGGGTTGATTTTTATGAATTTAATTCCAAATTATGCAATGTAATATCAGCCAAGATGTATAGCTAGTAGCCCTCAAGGTGCGTGTTGGCCTAATATCCGGGATGCACCTGAAGGAAAAAATCAAACCGCTGACCCTAGTAGCCCCTGAGACTCAGGGCGATTCATAAAATCAGCCTGAGGATCAATTCCCAGCTCGGCAACATACTTAGGAATAGAAACGCGGTGTGCAAAGTCCTCGAGACTCGGGTTGGGTGCGGCCGACCAACCTGAGGATAATAATCTCCACGAAAACTATATTGCACTTTAAATTTTCTGCATTGGATTGTCAATGCAGTAGCCCCCGAGACACTGGTCGGGTGGCAACACCAGATCAAGGGATCGATGTACCCCTTTAATATTTGTAAATGATAAGCACGAAGCCCAGTAGCCCCCGAGCCTTAATGTGGGCACGGGTGGCCAAATTAAGGATCGATATCCAAAGTAAAATCACAAATTATGTGTAATGATTCTATGTATCCAAGTACTCTACATCATTAGTACTCGAATCCGCATTGTACAAAACTTTGTTGACCGACCATCGGCTTCAACCTCCTCAGCCAGTAGCCAAGGAGTGTTTGTCCCACTTTATAAGGCCTTTATGAGGGCAAAGATTTACGGCAAACAAGGGAATCCGACCATACGGTTTTATAAACAAAGGTACGCAGAGAGACATGTTATATTATCGTTTAACATAAGAAACATCGTACAAAGAAAATAGTCCCACTATCGATTCCTTTATTTGGGTTGTCATGCTAAGCATGATCATGAAACCTCAGCTCCGGTCAATGTGGGAGGAAAATACTGAGGATTTAGTTTGGGGAAAGCTTCCAAACTCTGTGGTCTAAATGAACCCAAATTTTCACTTCTGTTGTGACCGTTTATAATCTGAAAGTGTCCCATCATCGGCTTCTACCCCCTTGTAGATGCTATGCAGGGTGTTTCCAAAATAACAAAACAACCCTTAGCCGATGTCTCGGTGCCCGAAGGCGGTTGTGTTAGCGGAAACGAGGCAATCAGATATGCGGGCTTTATAATTTTCGCTTAGTCCTAGGAGCTTAAAGTTGGGACGCCAGCTACTAGCCCCTGGTTAGTGTTCGGCGACAACCAAGGTCAAGCCGTAAACACTTCGGCCAATGTTATGAACGGCCCATCATTTAATACAGTCATCGGACTGCTGACCAGTTTACGCTTATTGTGACAGTCAGTTTTCGGCTTTCTCCACTGAGGTGCTTAAGCATACGAGCTGGAAGCACAATTGCAGTGGTTCTCCCTTTGCACACCTAGCCAAACAAAGCAGAACGTAGGAGGCAAGCACAGGAGCCGGGCAACCCAACTATTGACCGAAGACACAATTCGAAACTGATGCATATATAGCAATATCCGAGAATTTTTGCCGAATCTCTAAAGGTGTCCGGTGTTGCACTGCGAGACTTACTAAGTTAAATGATATAGCTACCCTTTTTGCTCATGATGAGAAAAATTGCTATTACTATATTCTCAAGTTATTTCCATTCTCATTAAAGGGTGATGCTAAAGCTTGGTACAATACTCTTGCTCCTGGTTGTTGATACGTCTCCAACGTATCTATAATTTTTGATTGCTCCATACTACTTTATCTACTGTTTTGGACTATATTGGGCTTTATTTTCCACTTTTATATTACTTTTGGGACTAACCTATTAACCGGAGGCCCAACCCAGAATTGTTTTTTTTCTTTTTCAGTATTTCGAAGAAACAGAATATCAAACGGAGTCCAAACGGAATGAAACCTTCGGGATCGTGATTTTCCAACCGAACGTGACCCAGGAGACTTGGACCCTACTCCAAGCAGTGCCTGAGGAGGTCACGAGGGTGGAGGGCACGCCCCCCCTAGGCGCGCCCCCTACCTCGTGGGCCCGTCGGAGCTCCACCGACATACTCCTTCCTCCTATATATACCTACGTATCCCCGAACGATCAGAACAGGAGCAATAAACCTAATTCCACCGTCGCAACCTTCTGTATCCACGAGATCCCATCTTGGGGCCTGTTCTGGAGCTCCGCCGGAGAGGGCATCCACCACGGAGGGCTTCTACATCATCACCATAGCCCCTCCGATGAAGTGTGAGTAGTTTACTTCAGACCTTCGGGTCCATAGCTAGTAGCTAGATGGCTTCTTCTCTCTTTTTGGATCTCAATACATTGTTCTCCCCCTCTCTCATGGAGATCTATTCGATGTAATCTTCTTTTTGCGGTGTGTTTGTTGAGACCGATGAATTGTGGGTTTATGATCCAGTATTATCTATGGAAAATATTTGATTATTCTCTGAATTCTTTTATGTATGATTGAGTTATCTTTGCAAGTCTCTTCGAATTATCTTTTTGGTTTGGCCAACTAGATTGGTAGTTCTTGCAATGGGAGAAGTTCTTAGCTTTGGGTTCAATATTGCGGTGTCCTTACTCAGTGACAGAAAGAGTGGCAAGGCACGTATTGTATTGTTGCCATCGAGGATAACAAGATGAGGTTTTTATCATATTGCATGAATTTATCCCTCTACATCATATCATCTTGCTTACGGCGTTACTCTGCTTTTACTTAATACTCTAGATGCATGCTGGATAGCGGTCGATGAGTGGAGTAATAGTAGTAGATGCAGAATCGTTTCGATCTACTTGTTTTGGACGTGATGCCTATATACATGATCATTGCCTAGATATACTCATAACTATGCTCAATTCTGTCAATTGCTCAACAGTAATTTGTTCACCCACCGTAGAATACTTATGCTCTTGAGAGAAGCCACTAGTGAAACCTATGGCCCCCGGGTCTATTCTCATCATATCAATCTATATCACTTTATTTACTTGCTTTGTTTTTACTTTTCCTTTATTTTTACTTTGCATCTATCTATCAAAAATACCAAAAATATTATCTCTATCAGATCTCACTCTCGTAAGTGACCGTGAAGGGATTGACAACTCGTAAGCATTGGTTGCGAGTTGCTATCATTTTGTGTAGGTATGAGGGACTTGTGCATGGTCTCCTACTGGATTGATACCTTGGTTCTCAAAAACTGAGGGAAATACTTACGCTACTTTACTGCATCATCCTCTCCTCTTCGGGGAAATCCAACGCAGTGCTCAAGAGGTAGCAAGAAGAATTTCTGGCGCCGTTGCCGGGGAGGCTCACGCAAGCAAGTCAACCATACCAAGTACCCATCGCAATCCCTATCTCTCGCATTACATTATTTGCCATTTGCCTCTCGTTTTCCTCTCCCCCACTTCACCCTTGCCGTTTTATTTGCCATCTCTTTCCCAATCTCCTCCTCTCTTTCCCGTTTGCCTTCTTCCCGTCGCCTTTCTGTTTGCTTGTGTGTTGGATTACTTGTTGCCATGGCACAAGATAATACCAAATTGTGTGATTTCTCGAATACCAATAATAATGATTTCCTTAGTACTCCGATTGCTCCTCTTAATAATGATGAGCCTTGTGAAATCAACACCGCTTTGTTGAATCTTGTTATGAAAGATCAATTCGCCGGCCTTCCTAGTGAAGATGCCGCTACTCATCTAAACAATTTTGTTGATTTGTGCGATATGCAAAAGAAGAAAGATACGGATAACAATATTGTCAAATTGAAGTTATTTCCGTTTTCACTTAGAGATCGTACTAAAGATTGGTTTTCATCTTTGCCTAAAAATAGTATTGATTCTTGGAACAAGTGCAAATATGCTTTTATCTCTAAGTATTTTCCTCCCGCTAAGATTATCACTCTTAGGAATGACATCATGAATTTTAAACAACTTGATCATGAGCATGTTGCCCAATCTTGGGAAAGAATGAAATTAATGCTTCACAATTGCCCTACTCATGGTTTGAATTTATGGATGATCATACAAATTTTTTTATGCCGGATTGAATTTTGCTTCTAGAAATCTTTTAGATTCGGTCGCGAGAGGCACTTTTATGGAAATTACGTTAGGGGATGCTACCAAATTGCTTGATAATATTATGGCTAATTATTCTCAATGGCACACCGAAAGATCTTCTAGTAAAAAAGTGCATGCTATAGAAGAAATTAATGTTTTGAGTGAAAAGATGGATGAACTTATGAAGATGTTTGCTCCTAAAAATACTCCTCTTGATCCCGATGATATGCCTTTATCTTCTTTTCTTGAGAATAATAATGAATCTATGGATGTGAATTTTGTTGGTAGGAATAGTTTTGGAAACAACGCTTATAGAGGGAATTTTAATCCTAGGCCTTATCCTAGTAATCCTTCTAATAATTATGGAAATTCCTACAATAACTCTTATGGAAATTTTAATAAGATGCCCTCTGAATTTGAGAGTAGTGTTAAAGAGTTTATGAATTCACAAAAGAATTTTAATGCTTTGCTTGAAGAGAAATTGCTTAAAGTTGATGATTTGGCTAGGAACGTTGATAGAATTTCTCTTGAAATTGATTCTTTAAAGCTTAGATCTATTCCTCCTAAGCATGATATCAACGAGTCTCTCAAAGCCATGAGAATTTCCATTGATGAGTGCAAGGAAAGAACCGCTAGGATGCGTGCTTCCAAAGATGCCTTTATTAAAGCGTGTTCTTACAATCCCTATGAAAATTAAGATGAAGATCTAAAAGTTATTGATATGTCCCCCATTAAATCTTTGTTTTGCAATATGAATCTTGATGAATTGGAAGATTATCTTCCTTTACCTAGAAGGCGTTCTAAGAATTCGGAGTTTCTAGATCTTGATGATGAAATTGATGAAAGTGGGATTGAAATAAATAAAAATTGTGAGGTTGCTAAACCCACTATTTTGGATCTCAAGGAATTTAATTATGAAAATTGCTCTTTGATTGGTTGTATTTCCTTGTTGCAATCCATGCTAGATTCCCCTCATGCTTATAGTCAAAATAAGGCCTTTACCGAACATATTGTTGATGCCTTGATGCAATCTTATGAAGAAAAACTTGAGTTGAAAGTTTCTATCCCTAGAAAACTCTATGATGATTGGGAACCTACTATTAAAATTAAAATTAAAGATTTTGAGTTTCATGCTTTGTGTGATTTGGGTGCTAGTGTCTCTACTATCCCCAAAACTTTATGTGATTTGCTAGATTTCCGTGATTTTGATGATTGCTCTCTAAACTTGCATCTTGCGGATTCCACTATTAAAAAACCTATGGGAAGAATTAATGATGTTCTTATTGTTGCAAATAGGAATTATGTGCCCATAGATTTTATCGTTCTTGATATAGATTGCAATCCTTCATGTCCTATTATTCTTGGTAGAACTTTCCTTAGAACGATTGGTGCAATTATTAATATGAAGGAAGGGAATATTAGATTCCAATTTCCCTTAAAGAAGGGTATGCAACACTTCCCTAGAAAAAAAATAAAATTACCATATGAATCTATCATGAGAGCCACTTATGGATTGCCTACCAAAGATGTCAATACCTAGATCTATCCTTGCTTTTATGCCTAGCTAGGGGCATTAAACGATAGCGCTTGTTGGGAGGCAACCCAATTTTATTTTGTGTTTTTTGTTATTGCTTCTGTTTAGGAATAAATAATCCATCTACCTTCTGTTTGGATGTGGTTTTATGTTTTAATTAGTGTTTGTGCCAAGTAGGACCTATAGGATAACCTACGATGATAGTTGATTTGATTCTGCTGAAAAACAGAAACTTTGCGCGCACGAATTTAGTTCTGATGAATCACAGGAACATACTTTTGCGTTGTCTCCTTTTGATGCTGATCAATAAACAAAATTTCCAGGACTTCCTATTTTGGTAGAATTTTTAGAGTTCCAGAATTTTGCGTTAGTTATAGATTGCTACAGACTGTTCTGTTTTTGACAGATTCTGTTTTTCGTGTGTTGTTTGCTTATTTTGATGAGTCTATGGCTAGTAAATTAGTTTATAAACCATAGAGAAGTTGGAATACAGTAGGTTTAACACCAATATAAATAAAGAATGAGTTCATTACAGTACCTTGAAGTAGTCTTTTGTTTTCTTTCTCTAACGGAGCTCACGAGATTTCTGTTGAGTTTTGTGTTGTGAAGTTTTCAAGTTTTGGGTCAATTCTTTGATGGATTATGGAACAAGGAGTGGAAAGAGACTAAGCTTGGGGATGCCCATGGCACCCCCAAGATAATACAAGGACACCAAAAAGTCAAAGCTTGGGGATGCCCCAGAAGGCATTCCCTCTTTCGTCCACTTCCATCGGTAATTTACTTGGAGCTATATTTTTATTCACCAACATGATATGTGTTTTGCTTGGAGCGTCTTGTATTATTTGTGTCTTTGCTTGTTAGTCTACCACAATCATCCTTGTTGTACACATCTTTTGAGAGAGCCATACATGAATTGGAATTTGTTAGAATACTCTATGTGTGTCACTTATATCTTTTGAGCTTGATAGTTTTGCTCATAGTGCTTCACTTATATCTTTTGAGCGTGATAATTTTTGCTCTAGTACTTCACTTAGATCTTTTTAGAGCATGGTGGTGGATTTGTTTTAAAGAAACTATTTGATCTCTCATGCTTCACTTAGATTATTTTGAGAGTCTTTAATAGCATGGTAATTGCTTAATGTTAATATACTTGGTGTTGAAGATATGTGAAACTTTATTTTGAGTGAATTGAATACTAAGATAAGTTTGATGCTTGATAATTGTTTTGAGATATGGAGGTGATAATATCAAAGTCATGCTAGTTGGGTGATTATGAATTTGATGAATACTTGTGTTGAAGTTTGTGATTCCCATAGCATGCACGTATGGTGAACCGTTATGTGATGAACTCGGAGCATGATTTATTTATTGATTGTCTTCCTTATTAGTGGCGGTCGGGGACGAGCGATGGTCTTTTCCTACCAATCTATCCCCCTAGGAGCATGTGCGTAATACTTTGCGTTGATAACTTCTAGATTTTTACAACAAGTATATGAGTTCTTTATGACTAATGTGAGTCCATGGATTATACGCACTTTTCCCATCCTTCCATTTTTGCTAGCCTCTCTAATACCGCACACTTTTTGCCGGTATCATACACCCACCATATACCTTCCTCAAAACAGCCACCATACCTACCTATCATGGCATTTCCATAGCCATTCCGAGATATATTGCCATGCAACTTTCCACCATTCCGTTTATTATGACACGCTCCATCATTGTCATATTGCTAACATGATCATGTAGTTGACATTGTATTTGTGGCAAAGCCACCATTCATAATTCTTTCATACATGTCACTCTTGATTCATTGCATATCCCGGTACTGTCGGGGAAACGGATCCACGAACACCTATGGGGATCGGCGGACCGAGCCCCTTTCGGTTCGGCGGGGGGCGGAGGTCGAGCAAAGAGCGGATCGAGGCGGTACACACGAGCGGTTTACCCAGGTTCGGGCCGCACGGATGCGTAAAACCCTACTCCTGCTTGTCTGGTTGTATTGAATCCTCGCTCAGGAGCGATGGACGCTATCAGACTGAGCGTGGGAGTGTTTCTGGTGTTTCGAATGAGCCGACCCTCTTCTACGTTGCGCATGGGCCTCCTTTTATAGGGTAAAGGGGTCACCGACAGGTGGCAACGTAGACGAGAGGGGTAGAAATGGAAAAACAATGCGGTAGCTGCACCTACCGCTACTGTAGACATAGTGTACCCTACCTAACTCTGACGGCAGGGGACAGGGGCATTGAATGCCCGTCTGAGTTGCCTAAACAGTGCAAAAAGTGACCGTTAGGAGCGCCACCGTTCGCCACGATGGCCTCCTCTTCATCTCCGCTTGCCACCGCGTACCCCTGGCTGCACAGGTTCCTGCCACGTGCCCCTGAGAAAGCCTCATGGCGACACGTGGGCGGGTGCGCTGGAGCACGGGTATGGAGTGGCAGCTGGCCCCCGGCAAGTACCTTGCCGGGGTCGTCGTCTTGTCGCGTCCGGAAGCTTGTCGCTCGCCGGATCTTGCCGGAACGTGTGGTGCGTCGCGGCAAGTTTCTTGTGGTGCCTTGGTTGGCCTTCCCGGCAAGCTCCTCTTGCCGGGGTCTTGTCTCTTCATCTTAAATACTTTGTTCTTGAATGGCTCCAAGGGAACCTTGGAGGGTCTTTGGCGTTCGCCCGGCAAGCCTTTGCCGCGGGGCGCTGCAACTGCCCGTGCACGAGTTCGGGATACTAGGGTACCCCTACTCTAGTACACCGACAGGAGCCCCCGGGCCTGGGCCATACACGGTGCCGAGCGCTGTTGGGCCAGGCCCAAAACAGGGCACGGGCACGCGCGGGCCTGGGACATGCCGAATCTAACTCCGCTTCCACCACGCACGCCCAAAACGGCACGCGTCAAACGCGACGTCGTGGGTGGTTTTTTATTCGGAAAGAGCAAAATGTCCGCCCCCTCCTCCTTATAAGCAGGGGAAACAGGGGTATTCCCCCTACCTTCGTCATTCGCTGCTGCAATCTCAGAAACCTCCGCCGCCCCCCTCCGCTTCCAAAGTCGAAAGAGAGAAGCGCTCCGCTCCCGTCGCCGCCGCCACTACCAGCACCGTCGATCTCCCCCACCGCCTCCGCCATGGCTCCGAAGCCCGGGAAGGGGAAGGCCGCGAAAGCTGTGAAGTCGACCGAAGCACAGCGGCTTGAGGCGCTGCGGAAAGAGGGGGCCACCTTCCTCCTCGAGCTCTCCGCACAGGATCTGAGGGAGTGGTACTATCTCTTCTGGTCGACGGAGACACGGGCGCATCCGCGCACAAAGGTACTCTCCGCCATTACCTCGCAAGAAGCTCTAGTTGGCGGGTACCCTTTCTTTGCCGTGTTCTTCTACTGCGGGCTCTGCCCACCATTCTCTGATTTCTTCTGTGATATCATGAATACCTATGGGCTCCACCTCCTTGATTTCACCCCCAACGCCGTCTTGACCATGGCAGTTTTCGCCCATCTATGCGAAAACTTTGTCGGAGTCCACCGTAACGTAGCTCTCTTCTGCCATTTCTTCATGCCCCGTGTCAAGAGAGGGGAAACCCTTGCCGGAGGGATCGCCTGGATCTCGCGAGCTGGCAAGAAGGAGACCTATCTGGAGGGGGAGCTCCGCAGCAAGTGGGATGAGTGGAGAGCAAACTGGTGCTGGGTTGTAGAGGAGAACCCGCAGCCGTTCACCGCCCTGCGCCAAACCCTAGCAGTGCGAGGCAATGATTGGAGCGCTCTGTCCGCGGACGATGACAAGCTGAAGATCGCCACCACCCGGATCTTGCGCCTTAGGCTTGCCGGGTTGACTGTAGGAGCTGTCGGAGCAGATTTCCTCCGCCGCCGCATCGCCCCTCTGCAGGCGAGGGGGAGACCCCCTGGGAATTTGGAGGCCCGGCAGACATCATGAGGTTGCGCCCAGGCCTCAACTTCAATTTTACCGTCATAGAATTGGACGGGATACTTAAGGAAATATTCAAGCACGACCCGCAGCATCCCGAGTGGTTCAGGTTGCCGGCAGGCGTTGTGCCTCTGTGCAATAACTCCTCGCGTGACCGCATCTGCGTGATGATGCCGTTGTGTGACTCGCACGGGATCGCTCCAACTTGGCAAGAGCCCGCCGGCGACGTCGTGCAGCAGTTCTTCGATAGCCTAGTGGAGGTGGCGGTCAATGCTGACGAGAAGAAACTCCTCACCCGCGACACCACTGATCAAGAGATGGAGCACATCGCCACCAGGGCGGAAGAGGCGGCAGCAGCCGCGGCCGCGGGTGAATTCGGGTTCACCATGGAGGAAGCGGACGTGGCATTGGCGACGAGTCTTGCCGAACGGGAGCGGCCCGAAGAGGAAGAAGAGCTCGTCGCGCCCGACGCCAAGTCGAACGAGCCCGCCGAGGGTGCAAGCGGCCCGCCATCTCCGAGGAGCTTGCCGCAAGCAGGGCCCGCAGTGCAGCCCCCAGCGCAGCCAAGAAGGCGCCTCCGCAGGGTTGGTGACGCAGCAGGGCGGCAAGTGGGCCAACAGCCGCAGCGTCGCGCGACGCACTCTACCGCGGCAAGCACGGTTGCCACGGGAGCGCCTCCCGCCGTAGCGACAACTGGAGCGGGGCCGTCTCGGGCTGGCGCCGCAGCCCCCGCCAAGCGGCCAAGGGATCCCACCCCTCCACCTCGTCGCGCTGGAAGTGGGCCGAACTTCGACCTCTCCGCGCTCAGTTCCGATGAGGAGGAAGAAGAAGAAGAGTAAGATTCCCTTGCTTGTTCTTGTAGTTCTTCAACTTGCTGATCTTGTCTTGCATCGGATCTGATCCACCCTGGGCTCTCCTTTTCAGGACTCTGGCCCATAGGGCGGCGAAGAGGGCCAAGTCTTAGGCGGTGATCATCGAGGACGAGCCCACTGCAACGGCGGGAGGTGCGCCCGAGACCACCTTGCCGGATCCGTCCATCACTTCGCGGAACAGCCCCCAGCGCAGCCCCCAGCGTAAGTATATGGTTTACTCCCTGCTTCTAGGCACGCGTGGTTGTTCTTTTCCTTTGTTGATATCCGATCGCTGGTTTGTTTGTGCAGGAGCAGAACAACTTCATCAGGAGCAGGAGGGCGTGGTGATCTCCTCCGATTTGTCGTCTGCTTTGACTACGCCGCCAAGGGTGGACTCCCCGGCAAGGGAGCGTTCTCCGACAAGGGAGCGATCTCCGGCAAGGGAGGAGTCTCCGGCAAGGGGGGAGTCTCTGGGAAGGGACAGCGCCAACGACCCCCCGGTGGTGGAGGTCATGACAGCAGATCCCAGCACAGGTAATCCTTCTTGCCCGAAACTTTTCCTCGTAGTCTTCTGCTGACTTTTCTTCTCGGATATTTGTTTGATTTCTCCTTCTTCTCCGATCGTCAGACCCACCTTCTGCGGTTCCGAAGGAGACCGAGGCGGGCGGTGAGGAGGACGCGCGCGGCAATACTAATGATGCCGTGGCCACCGAAGAAGGAGCCGACGCTGACGTGCCCGCCGGCGAAGAGGCCGCCAAGGCTGCTGCCGAAGAAGCCGGCGAGGGATCTGGCGATCGCACTGACGGCCCTGAGGCTGCAGGAGCGCCAGGCGCTGCACCAACCGCTGATCCCTCCGCCGCTGCCGCGGCGGCAGGCTCCGAGGAGCCCCAGCCCAGCGCCTATCTGAAGGTCGGCGAGGGCATCTTCATCAAGCTCCCCTGGGCGTCAAGCTCCAGGGCGCCGGTGGAAGGAGAAGCTCTGGATGGGGAGGTGCTTGCCTCCGTCGGGCTGTCGATCGTCGACGCGCCGGGAAGCAGCAGCGGCGAGCCTGAGGAGGAGCGGCTGCTACGGAGGCTGCTGGCGCTCTACCGCACCCGCCAAATCAAGTTGGAGTCCCGGGAAGCGCTCGTCGCGAGGGCGAGCGTGGACATAGAGAAGCGTGCGGAGGAGCTCCGGGGTCTTCGCCAAGAAACTCTCCGGGCCTTGGCGGAGGAGCGGGAGCAACTTGCTGAGGAGCGGAAGGCCTTCCTCCTTGAGAAGGCCGAGGCTGAAGAGTAGCAGCGGCTCACCGGCGAGAAGCTGGGCGCGCGAGAAGGCGAGCTGGCTCAGCGGAAAGTGAACCTCGATAGCCACGAAGAGGAGCTTTCCACGCGCGAACTGGCACTTGGCGGGATGCTCCAAGAGGCAAAGGATGCGGCTGCGGCTGCCGAGGCCGCCAAGAAAGAATTGGAGGCAAAGGTGGCGCAGCTAGAAGCTGATCTGAAGGCTGGTGGCGAAGAGCTTGCCGCGCTCAAGCTAGAGCATGAGAAGGACGCCCTTGCCCACGGTGAGCTGCAGGGCCTACTCGCCGAGAGGGGCAAGGAACTGAGTGCCGCCAAGGATTCCAACGCCGATCTGACGCTGAAGCTGGCCACCTTGACGGAGACGTTGGACAGCGCCAGGAAACGGGAGGCAGACTTGAAGAAGGACATCAAGGCCAATGATGCGCTGCTGGCGAGGGCCGCCGAAACCCAGAATCCCCTCAGAGATACCGTGGTGCTCTGGATGGAGGGCCTCGTGAACGTTGATGCAGTCATTAAAGAGGAGCTGGTGCAGTTGGGGGTGGAAGGCTTCGGGTATTCCTCCGACGAGAATCTCCAACCCAGCGCCAAGCTCACTCTATTCTTCAAGGGCGTGGCGACGGCTCTCTAGCAGCTCCGGGAACGGATCCCAAAGCAGCTAGCTGACGAGTCGCGCACGATTTGCGCCGGAGTTCTGGAGAAGGTGCTGATGAAGGTGGCCTTCCACAATCCGGGCCTCCGCCTCACCAATATCCTCAGCACCTTGCCGCCAGAAGCTGATCTGGAGGAGCTCAAAGCCCTTGTCGCACCCATTGTGGACAAGGTGAGCGGAATCAAGAGGGTCGAAGGCGATCGCGTAGATTAGGCCGCCCACTTCTTCTTTCCTTGTCGCTGCCAGCCATGTCACGGGAACACTTTATTAGAGGCGCGACAAGTTACTTTTGTAATATAACTTTGTTCTATGGAATGATTGCAATGTTATTTCCTTTACTTGATCCCTCCCTTTGTATGTATTTTTACCCTACGCTTTTAGGGAACTTGTCGGCGCAGGCGCCCGAGCCGCGAGCGCTGAGTGCGAAACTTCAGCAGCCTGCTGGCGGCGCTGCTTCCGACAAGAAACCTTGTCGCAACTAGTTGCAGCTTACTTAAGTTGCTGAGTGAACTCAAAACAAAGTAAGGGCGCTAGCGGCTCACTTAAGTTGCTGAGCGGACTCGAAGCAAAGTAAGGGCACTAGCAGCTCACTTAAGTTGTTGAGCGGACTCGAAACAAAGTAAGGGCGCAACTAGCCGCGAGTTGGTTCCTCCACGCACAGGTTTTCCATACAAAGTGCGGTCGTTCAAGGGAGATAACTTAAACAATTTAAAAAATTTGATTGCTCAAACTTTGGCAACTTAGCTTTTCTGTCGTTTGCTTCCCGGCAAGGAGAAACTCTCTTGAACGGCCCGTTCCACACCATCATCTTTTCCTTCCCCCCCGGCAAACCTTGTGGGCGAGGGAACCTTCTTTTCCTTTAGAAAAAAGAAAGAAGAGAAAATAATAGTATGGAGCTCTTCGGCTCGTTACTGCTTACCGGGTGTAGGTGCTGCACAAAGTGTCAGATAATTGCATGCAGGAAAGGAAGTAATGCATGAAATGGACAAGCTGTGCGGAGCACATGGGGTTTTACTTACGCACGGGATCTGCGCCCGGCTTTGTACAAAGGATTACATGCAACAGCGGCAAGACTTGTACAAAAGGTGGTTGCCGGAACGGGGTTCCGGCAACCGCGCCTTATGGGAAAAACTTACGAAGATGTTCAATGTTCCAGGAGTTGCTCACCGGAACGCCATCTTCGGTCTCAAGGCGGACAGCGCCAGGCCTCGTGACTCGTCTCACCCGATAAGGGCCTTCCCACTTCGGCGTCAACTTGTTGGAATTCTTGGCGGATTGAACGCGCCGAAGAACAAGGTCGCCTTCCTCGAAGCTTCTGGCTTTAACTTTGCGGCTATGATAGCGGCGCAAAGCTTGCTGGTATCGAGCAGCTCGTACAGCAGCCTGAAGACGATCTTCCTCAAGGAGCAGCGCGTCGTCTTGCCGCAGCTGCTCTTGCTCAAGCTCATCATAAGCGAGCACTCGAGGTGACCCGTATACGAGTTCCATGGGGAGAACTGCCTCTGCTCCATAGACTAGAGCGAAAGGTGTCTGGCCAGTGGCTCGATTTGGCGTCGTTCTGATCGACCAAAGAACCACTGGCAGCTCCTCGATCCAGTTCTTTCCGCACTTGTGCAGCCTGTCGAAAGTTCTGGTCTTGAGCCCGCGCAGCACTTCAGCATTTGCCCTCTCTGCTTGACCGTTGCTTCTCGGATGAGCAACAGAAGCGAAGCAGACCTTGGCGCCAAGGTCTTGGACGTACTGCATGAAGGTGCGGCTCGTGAATTGCGTGCCATTGTCGGTGATGATCCTGTTAGGGATCCCAAAATGGCAAACAATCGACCTGAAGAACTTGACTGCTGACTGTGCTGTCACCTTCCTCACTGGCTGCACTTCCGGCCACTTTGTGAACTTGTTGATTGCGACGTACAAGTACTCAAAGCCCCCGACAGCTCGGGGGAAGGGGCCGAGGATATCGAGCCCCCAGACCGAAAATGGCCAGGATAAAGGGATCTTCTGGAGAGCTTGAGCTGGCTGGTGTATCTGTTTGGAGTGGAACTGGCACGCTTCACACTTGGTTACTTGTGTAGTTGCATCCTGGAGGGCCGTCGGCCAAAAGAAACCTTGCCGGAAAGCTTTGCCGGCAAGTGCTCTTGCGCCAATGTGATGGCCACATATGCCTCCATGTATCTCCGCCAACAGCTTTTGTCCATCTTCCCGGCGAATACACTTCAATTTCACACCGTTGAGTCTTCTTCTGTACAGTATGCTATCGACAAACTGGTACATACTTGACTGCCGGGCTACTCTTTCCGCTTCTTCTTGCTCTTCGGGAAGCTCTCCTGTCTGAAGGAAATGGACAATCTGCTGTGCCCATGCTGGAGCTTGTGGCTCGACAACAAGGACTAAAGGCGTATCTACTGCTGCAGGAACATCCGCTTCTACGGCAAGGACTTGCGGCCCTGCCGGAGCTTGATGTTCCCCGGCAAGCTCGCCGGAGCAAAACTTGTCGGGAGCGTCTGCTTCGACGGAACAAACCATAAGGTTTGCCGGAGCAGACTGCCCCTCAGCATCCTTGGTGTTGTTCTCAGCTGCTGCGGGAACGTCCGCTTCTACGGCGAGGAGCTGCACCTCTGCCGGAGCTTGACGTTCCCCGACAAGCTTGCCGGAGCAAAACTTATCGGGAGCTTCTGCTTCAACGGAGCAAACCCTAGGGCTTGCCGGAGCAGACTGCTCCTTAGCGCCCTTGGTGTTGATCTTGGGGACTTTCTTGGCGGCGGCTTCGGGGAGCTCTGCCGGAAAGTAGTCACCAGAAACCAACTTTCTCTTCTTGCTCTGTACAGTTGATGGTGTTATGGATGGTTGAGTTAACTTGAGCACAAAGATCCCTGGTTCCACAGGTAATTTTAGTGCGGCGCACTTTGACAGTCCATCAGCAATGTCATTCTGAGCTCTTGGGATATGCTCCATTTGTAGGCCGTCAAATTGCTCTTCTAGCTTCCTCACTTCATCAACATATGCTTCCATCAACGGACTCTGGTAATTCTTGTTCACTTGGCGGACGACAAGCTATGAGTCACCCCTGACAATGAGCTTCTTGATCCCAAGGTCTGCTGCGATTCTGAGACCGGCAAGCAATCCTTCATACTCTGCAGTATTGTTGGTTGCTTGCTCTTTGGGAAAGTGCATCTGGACTACGTACTTGAGGTGCTCTCCGGTGGGTGCGACAAGCAGCACACCTGCACCGGCGCCTTGCAGCGAAAAGGCACCATCAAAGTACATCAACCACTCTTTGCTTGCTTCTTTGACGGGGATGCTTGTCTCTGGAATTTCTTCGTCTGGGGTTGGCGTCCACTCTGCTATGAACTCTGCTAATGCTCTGCTTTGGATAGTTGAAGTGCTCTCAAACTTGAGGCCAAAGCTTGACAGTTCCAGTGCCCACTCGACAATCCTGCCTGTTGCTTCTGGATTTTGCAGTATCCTTTTCAGCGGAAAGCGAGTGACGACTGTGATCTCATGTGCTTGGAAGTAATAGCGCAGCTTTCTCGAGGCCATGAGGAGGCCGAAAAGCAACTTCTGCACACCAGTGTACCTTGATCTAGCCCCCTGTAGAAGGGAACTGACAAAGTAAACTGGGCGCTGCACCATTTTCCTTGGCATCTTATCTTGCTCCTGCGCAAATCCATCTTTGTCGGGACCAGAGCTTGTCGGTGAAGCCCCCTGCTTGCCGCTGGATGGGTCTGCCGCGGTTGCTGGCTCATCATCCGCCTCCCTCTCCGCCACTAACGCAGCACTAACCACTTGATTAGTTGCCGCTATATACAGCAGCAACTTTTCTTGCGGCTTAGGTGCGACAAGTGTTGGAGTGGAGGACAGGTATCTCTTCAAATCCTGCAGCGCAGCCTCCGCTTCCGGAGTCCATTTCATTGGACCTGCCTTTTTCAAAATTTTGAAAAATGGCAGGGCGCGCTCAGCAGATCTGGAGATAAACCTGCTGAGAGCAGCCACGCAACCGGCAAGCCTTCATACATCCTTGACGCGCTTTGGTGCTTCGATCTGCTCAATGGCCTTGATCTTGTCGGGATTGGCTTCAATTCCCCGCTGAGACACGAAGAACCCGAGAAGCTTGCCGGAAGGGACTCCAAACACGCACTTCTCGGGGTTAAGCTTGAGGTTGATCTTGCGCAGATTTGCAAATGTCTCGTCTAAATCTTGAATCAGGGTCGCCCTATTCTTGCTCTTGACCACTATGTCATCCATGTAGGCTTCCACATTTCTGTGCATTTGAGGCTCAAAAGCATGGTGGACTACCCTTGCAATTGTTGAACCGGCATTCTTCAAACCGAAAGGCATCCGTACGAAGCAGTACGTGCCACACGGGGTGATAAATGCGGTTTTCTCTTCATCCTCTTCTGCCATGAAGATCTGATGGTATCCTGAGTATGCATCAAGAAAGGAAAGCAAATCACATCCGGCTGTGGAGTCAACAATCTGGTCAATACGCGGCAAGGGAAATGGGTCTTTGGGACAAGCTTTATTAACATCAGTGAAGTCAATACAAAGCCTCCATTTCCCGTTAGCCTTGCGCATGACAACAGGATTGGCCAACCACGTTGGATGGAGCACTCCTCTGACAAGGCCTGCTGCTTCGAACTTCTTGATCTCTTCTGCAATGAATTCTTGGCGCTCCACTGCCTGCTTCCTGACTTTCTGCTTGACGGGCCGCGCATGAGGACAGACGGCAAGGTGGTGCTCAATTACTTTCCTGGGAACACCGGGGATATCAGACGGTTGCCACGCAAACACGTCGACATTCGCCCGCAGGAAAGCAACGAGCGCGCTTTCCTATTTGGGGTCAAGAGTGGCGCTGATGGTAAATGTACCACCAGTGCCATCCTCCTTGGCGGGCAACTTCTTGGTCTCAGGTGGAGCTGCCATTGCCTTCTTGCACTTGCCGGTGGAGCTCGATGGTGCGTCCTCGACGGTAGCGCAGCACTCCGAAGAGGTGCGCTTGCCGGAGTAGGCACCAGAGCTCTTGCCGGACTTGGTCTTCTTCTTCACCCCGGGAGCTTCAGCGGCAAGTGTCTCGCGTTCTGCTGCGGCTGCTGCTTCCCGGTAGATCTTGTCGACACAGATAAGAGCATCCTTCTTGTCGCCAGGGACAGAGATGACACTTATTGGGCCTGGCATTTTCAGTATGTTGTACGCATAGTGAGAGGCTGCCATGAACTTGGCGAGTGCTGGACTGCCAAGGATTCCATTGTAAGGTAATGGAAAGTCGGCAACGTCAAACATGACCCTCTCGGTCCTGAAGTTCAGCTCACTGCCAAATGATACCGGCAACGTGATCTTTCCCTTTGGCTTGCTCCTTCCCGGGTTGATTCCTTGAAATGTGCCGGTCTCTTCGAGCTCGCTGTCAGGGATCTGGAGTTTCTGGAGCACCGCGGAGGAGATCAGATTCAAGCCGGCCCCGCCGTCAACTAGCATCTTAGTGACCTTGAGGTTGCGGATTGTTGGTGAAACCAACATCGGCAAGCACCCGACCACAGTTACGCGATCAGGGTGGTCCTCAATGTCAAAGATGATAGGCGTGCTGGACCATTTCAGAGGCCTGCGCGACTCGACGGGTGGTTCTGCCGCGTTAACTTCCCGCACCCACTGCTTGAGCTGACGGTGCGAGGTATGCAGAGAAGCACCACCGTCAACGCACATCACCTCTGTGGCTTTCTGGAACTCCTGCTCATCAGTCTCCTCATCATCCATGTCTTCATCTTCATCATCATCTTCATCTTTGTCGCGGCCACGTGGAGGTCTATCTCCTTGCCGCTGCTTGGCCTTGCCGCGGCGTCCTCCTCGGCCGGGACGTTTCTTGCCGGATCCACCAGCTCCTTCCTGGGCCTTCTCCTTGTCGCGCCGCTTGTATTCGGCTTTCTGTTGCTCAACAAGCTGCTCGACTTTCTTACAGTTCTGAAGATCATGGCCCTTGGTGCGGTGAATCTTGCAATACTGCTTGTTGGTGCCGTCCTGCTTGTCGGTGACCGCCACCTCCGCGGCAACCTCCTTGCCGGTGTCACCAGCTTTGGCTTCCTTGGCGGCACCACCATTGCCGGACTGCTCAACAACTAGCACTTCTTTGCCTTTCCTCTTTCTGTTGTTCCGCCGCCGGTTTTTCCTTGCCGGAGCAGTATCATCACTGTCAGATCCTCCCGCTCCTACATTCTCTCCGGGGAGTCTCCTCCCTTCCTCAGCACGTGCACACTTGTCGGCCAGTGCATATAACTCACTGACGTCCCTGATCTTGCACATCGCCATTTCCTCCCGCATCCTGCGGTTCCGCACGTTCTGATGGAACGCGCTGATCACCGCGGCAGGGTGGACGTCTGGGATGTTGTGTTGCACACTGCTGAATCTCTGGATGTACTTGCGCAGGGGCTCTCCTTCCTTCTAGGCGAGCAGATGAAGATCACTCTCCTGGCCATGAGGTTTGTGTCCGCCTGTAAAGGCGCAGACAAACTGATGGCACAGATCAGCCCAAGAGGATATGGAGTTGTCCGGCAAGTGCATGAGCCAGGATCTGACGTTGGGCTTGAGCACCAGCGGGAAGTAGTTGGCAAGGATCTTGTCATCCCGTCCCCCGGCAGCCTGCACCGCAATGGTGTAGATGCTGAGGAACTCTGACGGATGCGTCTTGCCGTCGTACTTCTCCGGTACATCTGGCTTGAAGTTCTTTGTGCTGGGCCACTAGACTTGCCGCAGCTCACGAGTGAACGCAGGACAACCTACAGCGTACGGCAGATCGCCTGGTTCCCCTGGCGCATGCATGTCAATAGAGGGCCCAGCGCGCTTGTCGGATTGACGCCGCGCTTCTCTCCGGCGCTCGATACGGGTTCGAGCGTCTTCTTGTTGTCGATCGTGAAGAACTTGGCGCTGATCGCGACGAGCTCGTGGATCCGACGATGCAGTGGAGTCGCTGTCGAGGTGGATCCGGCGAGTCAGCGATCTTGGCCTTCGGGGCGGTGATTGCATGGTAGTTGCACCTCCACCCGTTTCGTCGCCACCGGCTCGCGCCCGGCAGCTCCGCCGCGGCGGCGACGCGCCCGGCCGGCGTGGAGTGTCGCCGTTGGCGTAGCCAATGAGACTCTGAATGGTGGCCCTCCATTCGTCGGTCTTGTCCGCCGTTGGAGGGTAATCCAGGAGAAGTTGAGCTCGCGCCAAGGCTTCTGCTGGAGTGGTGGGTGGCTGTGGCGGACCGCGCGAGGAGCGGGACGTGCTCGAACTTCTAACTATGTTAGAAGGAGCAGTATCTCGTCCAGGCGACCATGCCTCGCTCGTGCCAGCACGCTGGCGTGCATGCTGGTCTTGAGCGCCTCGAGATCCACCAGCTTGGCCTTGGGCTATCATGCGTATGGCATTGCTAGTGCCATGACGCTGTTGATCTTGCGCCTCCTGAGAATGGCGCGGAACATCTACGGTCGCCGAGGTTTGTGCAGCCTTGCTCTTGGATCTGGCAGCATTATGAGCTTCCTCGTCGATGCCCATTCTTCCGCCAGCGTCCATTCCACCATCCATTTGCTCCAACGGTGGCGGAAACGACATGGACGGAGCGGCTGCCGCCGAAGTCTTCTTCTTCGGTGGCATGTTGATGAAGGGAATGAAGATCTTGCTCGTGTGAACGCCGGATCAGGTTCACACGATCTCGACGCCCCCTACCTGGCGCGCTAGAGATTGCGGGGAAACTGATCCACGAACACCTATGGGGATCGGCGGACCGAGCCCCTTTCAGTTCGGCGGGGGGCGGAAGTCGAGCAAAGAGCGGATCGAGGCGGTACACACGAGCAGTTTACCCAGGTTCGGGCCGCACGGATGCGTAAAACCCTACTCCTTCTTGTCTGGTTGTATTGAATGCTTGCTCAGGAGCGATGGATGCTATCAGACTGAGCGTGGGAGTGTTTTTGGTGTTTCGAATGAGCCGACCCTCTTCTACGTTGCGCACGGGCCTCCTTTTATAGGGTAAAGTGGTCACCGACAGGTGGCAACATAGACGAGAGGGGTAGAAATGGAAAAAGAATGCGGTAGCTGCACCTACCGCTACTGTAGACACAGTGTACCCTACCTAACTCTGACGGCAGGGGACAGGGGCATTGAATGCCCGTCTGAGTTGCCTAAACAGTGCAAAAAGTGACCGTTAGGAGCGCCACCGTTCGCCACGATGGCCTCCTCTTCATCTCCGCTTGCCACCGCGTACCCCTGGCTGCACAGGTTCCCGCCACGCGCCCCTGAGAAAGCCTCATGGTGACACGTGGGCGGGTGCGCTGGAGCGCGGGTATGGAGTGGCAGCTGGCCCCCGGCAAGTACCTTGCCGGGGTCGTCGTCTTGTCGCGTCCGGAAGCTTGTCGCTCGCTGGATCTTGCCGGAACATGTGGTGCGTCGCGGCAAGTTTCTTGTGGTGCCTTGGTTGGCCTTCCCGGCAAGCTCCTCTTGCCGGGGTCTTGTCTCTTCATCTTAAATACTTTGTTCTTGAATGGCTCCAAGGGAACCTTGGAGGGTCTTTGGCGTTCGCCCGGCAAGCCTTTGCCGCGGGGCGCTGCAACTACCCGTGCACGAGGTCGGGATACTAGAGTACCCCTACTCTAGTACACCGACAGGTACACCACCGGAGGCATTCATATAGAGTCATACTTTGTTCTAAGTATCAAGTTGTAATTGTTGAGCTGTAAGAAAAATAAAAGTGTGATGATCATCATTATTAGAGCATTGTCCCAAGTGAGGAAAGAATGACGGGACAATGCTACTATCCTTTTACCACACTTGTGCTTCAAAGTAACACCAAGATTTTCATGATAGAGAGTCTCTCATTTTGTCACTTTCATATACTAGTGGGAATTTTTCATTATAGAACTTGGCTTGTATATTCCAATGATGGGCTTCCTCAAAATACCCTAGGTCTTCGTGAGCAAGCAAGTTGTTCCACACCCACTTAGTTTCTTTTGTAGAGCTTTCATATACATATAGCTCTACTGCATCCGTTGCATGGCAATCCCTACTCACTTACATTGATATCTATTGATGGGCATCTCCATAGCCCGTTGATACGCCTAGTTGATGTGATACTACCTTCCCTCTTTTTGTCTTCTCCACAACCACCCTTCTATTCCACCTATAGTGCTATATCCATGGCTCACGCTCATGTATTGCGTGAAGATTGAAAAAGTTTTGAGAATGTCATAAGTATGAAACAATTGCTTGGCTTGTCATCGGGGTTGCGCATGATTTAAATATTTTGTGTGGGGAAGATGGAGCATAGCCAGACTATATGATTTTGTAGGGATAACTTTCTTTTGCCATGTTATTTTGAGAAGACATGATTGCTTTGATTAGTATGCTTGAAGTATTATTATTTTTGTATCAAAATGAACTTTTGTCTTGAATCTTTTGGATCTGAATATTCATATCAGAATTAAGAAGATTTACATTGAAATTATGCCAAAGTATCACTCCACATCAAAAATTCTTTTTTATCATTTACCTACTAGAGGACGAGCAGGAATTAAGCTTGGGGATGCCTGATACGTCTCTAACGTATCTATAATTTTTGATTGCTCCATGCTACTTTATCTACTGTTTTGGACTATATTGGGCTTTATTTTCCACTTTTATATTACTTTTGGGACTAACCTATTAACCGGAGGCCTAGCCCAGAATTGCTGTTTTTTGCCTTTTTCAGTATTTCGAAGAAACAGAATATCAAACGGAGTCCAAACGGAATGAAACCTTCGGGATCGTGATTTTCCAACCGAACGTGACCCAGGAGACTTGGACCCTAGTCCAAGCAGTGCCCGAGGAGGTCACGAGGGTGGAGGGCGCCCTCCTGGGCGCGCCTCCCTACCTCGTGGGCCCCTCAGAGCTCCATCGACGTACTCCTTCCTCCTATATATACCTACGTATCCCCGAACAATCAGAACAGGAGCCAAAAACCTAATTCCACCGTCGCAACCTTCTGTATCCACGAGATCCCATCTTGGGGCCTGTTCCGAAGCTCCGCCGGATAGGGCATCCACCATGGAGGGCTTCTACATCATCACCATAGCCCCTCCGATGAAGTGTGAGTAGTTTACTTCAGACCTTCGGGTCCATAGCTAGTAGCTAGATGGCTTCTTCTCTCTTTTTGGATCTCAATACAATGTTCTCCCCCTCTCTCGTGGAGATCTATTCGATGTAATCTTCTTTTTGCGGTGTGTTTGTTGAGACCAATGAATTGTGGGTTTATGATCCAGTATTATCTATGGAAAATATTTGATTCTTCTGTGAATTCTTTTATGTATGATTGAGTTATCTTTGCAAGTCTCTTCGAATTATCTTTTTGGTTTGGCCAACTAGATTGGTAGTTCTTGCAATGGGAGAAGTGCTTAGCTTTGGGTTCAGTCTTGCGGTGTCCTTACTCAGTGACAGAAAGAGTGGCAAGGCACGTATTGTATTGTTGCCATCGAGGATAACAAGATGGTTTTTTATCATATTGCATGAATTTATCCCTCTACATCATGTCATCTTGCTTACGGCGTTACTCTATTTTTACTTAATACTCTAGATGCATGCTGGATAGCGGTCGATGAGTGGAGTAATAGTAGTAGATGTAGAATCGTTTCGATCTACTTGTTTTGGACGTGATGCCTATATACATGATCATTGCCTAGATATACTCATAACTATGCTCAATGCTGTCAATTGCTCAATAGTAATTTGTTCACCCACCATAGAATACTTATGCTCTTGAGAAAAGCCACTAGTGAAACCTATGGCCCCCGGGTCTATTCTCATCATATCAATCTATATCACTTTATTTACTTGCTTTGTTTTTACTTTGCCTTTATTTTTACTTTGCATCTATCTATCAAAAATACCAAAAATATTATCTCTATCAGATCTCACTCTCGTAAGTGACCGTGAAGGGATTGACAACCCCTAAGCGTTGGTTGCGAGTTGCTATCATTTTGTGTAGGTACGAGGGACTTGTGCGTGGTCTCCTACTGGATTGATACCTTGGTTCTCAAAAACCGAGGGAAATACTTATGCTACTTTACTACATCATCCTCTCCTCTTCGGGGAAATCCAATGCAGTGCTCAAGAGGTAGCAGTTGTGTGCGTAGTCCCCAGGATATGATCTATTACTTCTCTAAAAAATATTTCCCTGCTCATAAGAAACAAGCTGCCTTGCAGGATATATTTAACTTTGTGCAAATTAAAGAAGAGAGTCTCCCACAAGCTTGGGGGAGGCTTCTCCAATTGCTTAATGCTTTGCCTGATCATCCTCTTAAGAAAAATAAAATACTTGATATCTTCTATAATGGACTAACCGATGCTTCTAGGGACTTCCTAGATAATTGTGCTGGTTGTGTTTTCAGGGAACGAACTATTTGGCAAGTTGAGGAACTACGGAATAACATATTGAAAAATTATGATGATTGGTCTCCTCCTAAAGCACCTATTAAACCCACTCCTAAGAAGAGGGGTATCTTATATCTCAGTCTGAAGATATGCAAGAGGCAAAGAAATCCATGAAGAAAAAGGTACTAAGGCCGAGGATGTTAAAAATTTACCACCTATCGAAGAAATACATGGGCTTGAAGCACCACCACCACCCAAGGTGGTAGAGGTAAAATCTTTAATGAAATTCAATGATAGTGATGATCCTCATAATAAACATCCTAGTCAATGCCTTTATGAGTTTGTTAATTACATTAGAAAGCAAGATCACTTCAATGCAAATGTTATGAAAGAACTGAAATAGAACTTTGATATGATTGCTCACTTAAGTGACTTGTTATTTAGAATCTCAAATGATGTTAGAGGTGTAGGAAAACATGCCTCTATGGTTCAAACTCAATTAGAACAAGTTGCTAAATTTCAAAGAGAGTTACTTGATGAAATGAACAATAATATAAGTGACTTTGTTGTTATAGTAGAAACTAGAGGAGGTAAAATGACTCAGGAACCACTTTATCATGAGGGACACCCAAAGAGAATTGAACAAGATTCTCAAAGGAACAACACCACTACACCTAGTTCTTCTAAAAAGAAAAAGAAGAAAAATGATAAGACTTTGCCTACCTCTAGTGAACCTGAAATAGAAAAACCTCCTGATAATGATAATGAAGTTTCTTTCTCTGATGCTGAAACTCAATCTAGTAATGAACGCTCACCTTCTGATAATGAAAAAGATAATGATGGGGTTCATGAAAACACTCAACCTCATAATAAAGAACCAGATAATGATGTTGAGATAGAACCAGCTGTTGATCTTGATAACCCACAACCTAAGAATAAAAAATATGATAAAAGAGACTTTGTTGCTAGAATACATGGAAAGGAAAGAGAACCATGGGTTCAAAAGCCTATGCCCTTTCCACCTAAGTCAACTAAAAAGAAAGATGATGAAGAATTTGAATGCTTTGCTGAAATGATTAGGCCTATCTTTTTGCGCACTCGCTTGACTGATATTTTGAAAATGCCTCCTTATGCAAAGTATATGAAAGACATCATCACTAATAAGAGAAAAATACCAGAAGCTGAAATCTCCACTATGCTTGCTAATTACACTTTCAAAGATGGAGTACCTAAAAAACTTGGAGATTCGGGGATACCAACTATACCTTGCTCCATTAAAAGAAATTATGTTAAAACTACTTTATGTGATTTGGGAGCTGGTGTTAGTGTTATGCCTTTATCTTTATATAAAAGACTTGATTTGAATAAACTCACACCTACTAAAATATCATTGCAAATGGCTGATAAATCAACTGCCATACCTATCGGTATTTGTGAGGATGTGCTTGTTGTTGCTAATGTTAGTATTTTGACTGACTTTGTTATACTTGAGATGCCCGAGAATGAAAACATGTCGATTATCCTTGGTAGACCCTTCTTTAATACCACAGGGGCTGTTATTGATTGCAATAAAAGCAATGTCACTTTTCATATCAATGGTAATGAGCATACGGTGCACTTTCCGAAGAAACAATTCCAAGTGAATGGTATTAATGTTATTGAAAAATCTCCGACAATCACTATTGGAAGTTTTCAACTACCTCTACCTACATTCAAAAGGAAATATGAAATGCTTATTGTTGGGGACATTCATATCCCCATTGAGGTAACTTAGTTATTTATGAAAGTTCTTCGGTTTCATGCTAATCAAAAGTGGTTGTTAATAAGACTTGATCAACCTTATTAATGGATCATTTTTGAGAGGTATGAAGTTGATGAATTTAGTAAGCACTACCTTCCGTCCCTACCTTTTGTTTTCTGTTTTTATTAGTTAAATAAAATAAAATGCCATGCTTTGTCTGTTTTCTGCTTTTTCTGTGCAATAAAAAAATGGCCCAAAAATAAAAGTTCTCAGAATGCTCTGAAAATCTGACACAATTTTTTTCTGAATATTTATGAATTTCTGGTGCAAATAATACCTAAGGGAGGTGCACCAGGTGGGTGTTGCCCACCTGGTGGGGCCCCTCACTTACTTCTTCCTCCCACACCACTCCATTCACCCAGAAAAAAAATCACCAACACACTCTCTCTCGTGTTCTTGCTTCCGAGACCGTGCATTTCGATCTCTTTGCTCGAAGCTCCGTTTCCGAAACTGTTTCAGGATTTGTTGCTTGGTATGTGACTCCTCCATGTGTCCAATTAGTTTTTGTTTTCGTGGTTTATATTTAGAATAATTAGCTACTCTTGGTGCTATTGTAGATGAGCTTGCATGTTGAATTCTTAGAGTTCTAAGTAGTTTGAATGCTTGCTATACCTCTATACATCCCTATGAGTAGTTGCTATCAATTTTCTGAAGTTTTGTTACTAAATTTTTCATGACCAATTTTTTTTAGAAAATTGTATACGAACATTATGAACTTCTTTGGAAGGAGTTCTTCGAGGAGGAGATCCTCGGAGGCATCCTCTAGTAGCAGTTCCGTTCGCCGGTCCTATGCTGAACCAAGCGAAAAATCCATTCAAAGTGCCACCACCAAAACATGCTTATGGTCATGCGACAATTACATGGCGAGAGTTTGTATTAAGGAGGAATTTGAGCAATTAGTTCACAATGCCGAACTCGGTCCCTACAATTCAGATAAGTGCAACCAATGCCTCATCCTCACTGAATCATTTGTCGAAGAATTTAAATTCTTCCCTCGGGAGTCTAGGGTGTCTTTTAAACTTTATGATAATCCATTTACCATTTCTCTAGAAAGGTTTCCTCACCTCTACAAAATCCCATTCTGGGGTTTACTCGATGAACCACCTAGGTCTGAGTTTGAGCCATTCTTAACTAGTCTTTGCTTTGGTGAAACTAGGGGAGTGGCACAAGGTAGAATAAAGAGCATACATTTTCCTACAATTCAGTACTTGCATTATTGAACGGAAAATGCATAGTAGGCAAGCAAGATTGTAGTACACTTTGTGCTCCAGACTTGAGCCTCATACGTGTCGCTCTCACCGGTGAAAAGGTTTATAATCTTGCAGCGATTGTTGCACGCAGACTGCAGCACAACTCTAGCAGTGGCTATTACTATGGCGCAATTTATGCCACATGTTTAGCACGAGAGCTGGGTGTTTCACCATTGCCCTTTGACCCTATCCTACCCACGCAGTATTTAGATTTTGAGGCTTTAAAAAGCCATAAGATCCTCAAGGGAAAAATTCATGACTTCACTTATAATTTGTTGTTTAACCAAACTTCTGTCATGCACACATATTTGCTTGTGCCTGCTCTTTTTGACTATCACAGCAGAGGAAGATATTTTGTTCTTGAGAGCGAGGCTCGAGCTCACAACGCGCTAGTGGAGGCAGCACGGCGGGCTGAGGCACCCGCACCGAGGGCCTCCGTACGCTACCATGCCAACTACCATCCAGGCTACTGACTGATTACCAAGCTAGGCCAAATGCCTAAACTTGGGGGAGTACGTATTTCCACCGACATTACATTCATGTTCACACATTTCACTCCAGTTGTCGGTGTTCACACTTTTCATTGTATCATCCATGTTTAATTTATTTTCTCGCTTTCTTCTTGTGTGTTTGAAAAAACTTTGAGAAAATCCAAAAACATGTTTCTTGCTTCTTTTTTGATTTTTTTCAAGTTTAAATTATTGTAGCACTAAAAGAAAACCCAAAAAGAATTCCATGTTCTTCTTTTACTCGTTGGGAGCTTTCCCGTGTAAATAGTTTTTCTCGTTTTTGTTTTTCCCTTTTTCGTTTGCTTGCTTCTGAAAAACCAGAAACTCCAAAAATATTTTAGCGTGTATCTCTGAATTTCTTTTTTCTTTTTCTTTTATCGAGTCATACCGAGGAGAAGACCACGATGAAAATGTTGAGTGGCTCTCATTTGCATTATTGTTGATCTAACAAAGAGCCCATATTACCTTGTCTTCTCCTCTTGAATAAAATGTTTGCAGATTCCAGCTTAGTCCACGGCACTCTTGCACTATTATTATTTCAAATCGTTTAGTCGTACAAGTGAAAGGCAATGATAACGATATTAGATGAACTAGCCATGGCAGAGAGAAACGGGTATGAACTCGACTTGTTCTATTTTGTAAATATGTTTAACCTAGTATCCATGCTTCAGCCTATTATGATCAAACATGTTTGCATTGACAATTAGAGATTATAGTTTCTCATGCCATGCATAAGTAGCTAGGAGTGAACAATTACTTATCTTGGATATCAACGTTGCATTAAAATGGTTGTGATGTAGTATGATGATATGGTATCCTCCTCTGAATGTTCGAGTGGCTTGACTTGGCACATGTTCATGCATGTAGTTCAATCAAAACCAACATAGCCTCTATGATATTTATGTTCATGGTGTTCATATCCTACTCATGCTAGTATCCAATGTTACTTATGCATAATGCATGTTCATGACCGTTGTTACTATCTAGCTGGCCGCTTCTCAACCTATTTGCTATCCTTCGCCTGTACTAAGTGGGAATTCTGCTTGTACATCCAAAAACCTGAAACCCAAGTTATTCCAGATGAGTCCACCATACCTACCTATATGCGGTATTACCCTGCCGTCCTAAGTAAATTTGCATGTGCCACCTCTAAAAACTTCAAATAAATATCCTTTTTGTGTGTCTGGATCGTTCATGGAACGACAGGAGGTAGTCGGTATCTTCCATGCTAAGCGGGTTATTCTCAGGTTGAGTGTTTATTCACTCGCTATCGCACGAGAAAAAGGGCGGAAATAGGGATGCCCAGTCCCAAACTGCAAAAAGAAAAGATCTCACAATAATCAAACAAAAACTTCCAATGGAGTCATAACCTCTACCTTTCTGCTTGGGAACCGCCACTAGCGTGCTTATCATGGAAGATATTGATAACTGATGGTCGTGAAGTGAATGAGAAGGGTGCATGTCTCAAAATATCATTTACCTCTGTTTTAAAACATGAGCTCTGGCACCTCTGCAATCATTGCTTCCCTCTGTGAAGGGACTATCTATTTACTTTTATGTTGTGTCATCACCTTCTCAAATAAGCGTCAGAACCTGAGAGCATTGCTGTCATGCTGATGCATTGTGTATAGTGATATGTCTCCAACGTATCTATAATTTTTGATTGGTCCATCCTATTATATTATCTGTTTTGGATGTTTAATGGGCTTTAATATGCTCTTTTATATTATTTTTGGGACTAACCTATTAAAAGGCCCAGTGCCAGTTTCTGTTTTTTTGCCTATTTTAGAGTTTTGCAGAAAAGGAATACCAAACGGAGTCCAAATGGAATGAAACCTTCGCGATGATCTTTCTTGGACAGAAAGCAAACCAGAAGACTTGGATATGAAGTCGGAGATGTACCGAGGGGCCCACGAGGGTGGGGGCAAGCCTACCCTGTGGGCGCACCTCCTGCCTCATGGGCCCCTCGTAGCTCCACCGACCTAGTTCTTTTGCCTATATATACTCTTATACCCTAAAAACATCAGGGGGAGCCACAAAACCACTTTTCCACCGCCGCAACCTTTTGTACCCGTGAGATCCCGTCCTGGGGCATTTTTCGGCGATCTGCCGGAGGGGGAATCGATGATGGAGGGCTTCTACATCAACACCATTACCTCTCCAAGGAAGCGTGAGTAGTTTACCACAGACCTTCAGGTCCATAGTTATTAGCTAGATGGCTTCTTCTCTCTCTTTGATTCTCAATACAAAGTTCTCCTCGATGTTCTTGGAGATCTATTCGATGTAATATTCTTTTGCGGTGTGTTTGCCGAGATCCGATGAATTGTGGATTTATGAACAAAATTATCTATGAATATTATTTGGTTCCTCTCTGAATTCTTATATGCATGATTTGATATATTTGCAAGTCTCTTTGAATTATCAGTTTAGTTTGGACTACTAGACTGATCTTTCTTGCAATGGGAGAAGTGCTTAGCTTTGGGTTCAATCTTGCGGTGTCCTTTCCAAGTGACAGTAGGGGCAACAAGGCACGTATTGTATTGTTGCCATCAAGGATAAAAAGATGGGGTTTATATCATATTGCTTGAGTTTATCCCTCTACATCATGTCATCTTGCTTAATGTGTTACTCCGTTCTTTATGAACTTAATACTCTAGATGCATGCTGGATAGCGGTCGAAGTGTGGAGTAATAGTAGTAGATGCAGGCAGGAGTCGGTCTACTTGACACAGACATGATGCCTATGTTCATGATCATTGCCTTAGATGTCGTCATAATTATGTGTTCTTCTATCAATTGCTCGGCAGTAATTTGTTCACACACCGTAATGCATGTTATCTCGAGAGAAGCCACTAGTGAAACCTATGGCCCCCGGGTCTCTTTTCCATTAAATTGCATCTCTTTTCCATATTAGTGAATCTTGTTTACATCTTGCTAGTTTCCAATCTACTATTTTGCAATCTTTACTTTCCAATCTATATATCAAAAATACTAAAAATATTACTTTAGTATCTCTATCATATCTCACTTTTGCGAGTGACCATGAAGGGACTGACAACCCCTTTATCGTGTTGGCTGCAAGTTCTTGATTGATTGTGCAGGTATTCGGTGACTTGTGCGTCGTCTCCTACTGGATTGGTACCTTGGTTCTCAAAACTGAGGGAAATACTTAGGCTACTTTGTTGCATCACCCTTTCCTCTTCAAGGGAAAACCAACGCAAGCTAAAGAGGTAGCAAGAAGGATTTCTGGCACCGTTGCCGGGGAGATCTTCGTCAAGTCAAGCCATACCAAGTACCCATCATAAAGTCTTCTCCCTTGCATTACATTATTCGCCATTCGCCTCTCGTTTTCCTCTCCCCCACTTCTAAAATGATTTTCGAAAACCTTTGCCTTTTCTTTGCCCCTTTTCCGTTCATCTCTTTTTGCTTGCTTCTTGTGTGCTTGTGTGTTGGATTGATTGCTTGTCACGATGGCTCAAGATAATATTAAATTGTGTGACTTTTCCAATACCAACAACAATGATTTTATTATCACTCCGGTTGCTCCAGCTACCAATGCTGAATCTTGTGAAATTAATGCCGCTTTGTTGAATCTTGTTATGAAAGATCAATTCTCTGGCCTTCCTAGTGAAGATGCCGCCTTCCATCTAAACAACTTTGTTGATTTGTGTGATATGAAAAATAAGAAAGATGGGGATAATGATATTGTGAAATTTAAGCTATTTTCATTTTTGCTTAGAGATCGTGCTAAAACTTGGTTCTCATCTTTGCCTAAAAATAGTACTGATTCATGGAATAAGTGCTAAGATGCTTTTATCTCTAAGTATTTTCCTCCCGCTAAGATCATCTCCCTTAGGAACGATATTATGAATTTTAAGCAACTTGATCATGAGCATGTTGCACAAGCTTGGGAGAGGATGAAATTAACGTAATTGCCCTACACATGGTTTGAATTTATGGATGATTATACAAAAAAAATTATGCTGGGTTGAATTTTGCTTCTAGAAATCTTTTAGATTCGGTTGCGGGAGGCACTTTTACGGAAATCACTTTAGGAGAAGTCACTAAAATCATAGATAATATTATGGTTAATTATTCTCAATGGCACACCGAAAGATCCACTAATAAAAAAGTTCATGCTAGTGAAGAGATTAATGTTTTGAGTGGAAAGATGGATGAACTTATGAAATTGTCTGCTAATAAAAGTGTTTCTTCTGATCCTAATGATATTCCATTGTCCACTTTGATTGAGAATAATAATGAATCTATGGATGTGAATTTTGTTGGTAGGAACAATTTTGGTAACAACGCGTATAGAGGCAATTTTAATCCTAGGCCGTTTCCGAGTAATTCCTCTAATAATTATGGTAATTCCTACAACAACTCTTATGGAAATTTTAATAAGTTGCCCTCTGATTTTGAGAATATTGTTAAAGAATTTATGAGTTCACAAAAGAATTTCAATGCTTTGATTGAAGAAAAATTGCTTAAGATTGATGAGTTGGCTAGGAACATGGATAGAATTTCTCTTGATATTGATTCTTTGAAACTTAGATCTATTCCACCTAAGCATGATATCAATGGGTCTCTCAAAGCCATGAGAATTTCCATTGATGAGTGTAAAGAAAGAACCGCTAAGATGCGTGCTAAAAAAGATTGGTTTGTAAAAGCGTGTTCTTCTAGTTTCCATGATAATAATGATGAAGATCTAAAAGTAATTGATGTGACTCCTATTAAATCTTTGTTTTCCAATATTAATCTTGATAAAGATGGGACTGCAGATGAGTCAACTTTAGTTAAAAGGCATCCCAATGATTTGGAGTTTTTAGATCTAGATGCAAAAATTGATAAAAGTGAGATTGAAGAGGTCAAAACTTTAAATAGCAATGGACCAACTATTTTGGATTTCAAGGAATTTAATTATGATAGTTGCTCTTTGATAGATTGTACTTCCTTGTTGCAATCCGTGTTAAATTCTCCTCATGCTTATAATCAAAATAAAGCTTTTACTAAACATATCGTTGATGCTTTGATGCAATCTTTTGAAGAAAAGCTTGAACTAGAAGTTTATATCCCTAGAAAACTTTATGATGAGTGGGAACCTACTATTAAGATTAAGATTAAAGTTTATGAATGCTATGCTTTGTGTGATTTGGGTGCTAGTGTTTCCACGATTCCAAAAAAATTGTGTGATGTGCTAGGTTTCCGTGAATTAGATGATTGTTCTTTAAATTTGCATCTTGCGGATTCCACCATTAAGGAACCTATGGGAAGGATTAACGATGTTATTATTGTTGGGAATAGGAATTATGTGCCCATAGATTTCATTGTTCTTGATATAGATTGCAATCCTACATGTCCTATTTTCTTAGCAGACCTTTCCTTAGAACGATTGGTGCAATTATTGATATGAAAGAAGGAAACATTAGATTCCAATTTCCGTTAAGTAAGGGCATGGAACACTTTCCTAGGAAGAAAATTAAATTGCCTTATGAATCTATTATGAGAGCCACTTATGGATTGCACACCAAAGATGGCAATACCTAGATCTATTCTTGTTTTTATGCCTAGCTAGGGGCGTTAAACGATAGCGCTTGTTGGGAGGCAACCCAATTTTATTTTTGTTCTTTACTTTTTGCTCCTGTTTAGTAATAAATAATTAATCTAGCTTCTGTTTAGATGTGGTTTTATTTTTTAATTAATGTTTGTGCCAAGTAGAACCTTTGGGAAGACTTGGGTGAAGTCTTTGCGATCTTGCTGTAAAAAATAGAAACTTTTGCGGTCACGATAATAGCTGTCATTTTTTACAGAAGAGTGATTTTGGGTTGATTATTTTTGAATAAGATTAATAGAAAAATTCATCACGTCCACCAATTTATTTCAGAATTTTTGGAGTTACAGAAGTATTCGAAAGGTACAGATTACTACAGACTGTTCTGTTTTTGACAGATTCTGTTTTCCGTGTGTTGTTTGCTTATTTTGATGAATCTATGAGTAGTATCGGGGGGTATGAACCATAGAGAAGTTGGAATACAGTAGGTTTAACAAAAATATAAATAAATAATGAGTTCATTACAGTACCTTAAAGTGGTGGTTTATTTTCTTATACTAACGGAGCTCATGAGATTTTTTGTTGAAGTTTTGTGTTGTGAAGTTTTCAAGTCTTGGGTAAAGATTTGATGGATTTTGGAATAAGGAGTGGAAAGAGCCTAAGCTTGGGGATTCCCAAGGCACACCAAGGTAAAATTCAAGGACAACCAAAAGCCTATGCTTGGGGATGCCTCGGAAGGCATCCCCTCTTTCGTCTTCGTCTATCGGTAACTTTACTTGAGGCTATATTTTTATTCACCACATGATATGTGTTTTGCTTGGAGCGTCTTGTATGATTTGAGTCTTTGATTTTTAGTTTACCACAATCATCCTTGCTGTACACACCTTTTGGGAGAGACACGCATGAATCGTGGTTTATTAGAATACTCCATGTGCTTCACTTATATATTTTGATCTAGACAATATTGTTCTAGTGCTTCACTTATCTTTTTAGAGCACGGTGGTGGTTTTATTTTATAGAAATTGTTGATATCTCATGCTTCACTTAGATTATTTTGACAGTCTTTTAGAACAGCATGGTAATTTGCTTTGGTTATAAAATTAGTCCTAATATGATGGGCATCCAAGATGGGTATAATAAAAACTTTCATATAAAGTGCATTGAATACTATGAGAATTTTGATTCTTTATGATTGTTTTGAGATATGAAGATGGTGATATTAGAGTCATGCTAGTAGAGTAGTTGTGAATTTGAGAGATACTTGTGTTAAAGTTTGTGATTCCTGTAGCATGCACGTATGGTGAACTGTTATGTGATGAAGTTGGAGCATGATTTATTTATTGATTGTCTTCCTTATGAGTGACGGTTGGAGACGAGCTATGGTATTTTCCTACCAATCTAAACCCCTAGGAGCATGTGCGTAGTACTTCATTTAGATAACTAATAGATTTTTGCAATAAGTATGTAAGTTCTTTATGACTAATGTTGAGTCCATGGTTTATACGCACTCTCACCCTTTCATCGTTGCTAGCCTCTCTTGTACCGTGCAACTTTCGCCGGTACCATACGCCCACCATATACCTTCCTAAAAACAGCCACCATACCTACCTATTATGGCATTTCCATGGCCATTCCGAGATATATTGCCATGCAACTTTCCACCGTTCCATTTATTATGACACGCTCCATCATTATCATATTGCTTTGCATGATCATGTAGTTGACATCGTATTTGTGGCAAAGCCACCGTTCATAATTTTTTCATACATGTCACTCTTGAATCATTGCACATCCCCGTACACCGCCGAAGGCATTCACATCGAGTCATATTTTGTTCTAAGTATCGAGTTGTATTTCTTGAGTTGTAAGTAAATAAAAGTGTGATGATCTTCATTATTAGAGCATTGTCCCAGTGAGGAAAGGATGATGGAGACAATGATTCCCCCACAAGTCGGGATGAGACTCCAGACAAAAAAAGGCCATAAAAAGAGAGAAAAGGCCCAAATAAAAAAATGAGAGAAAAAGAGAGAAGCGGCAATGCTACTATCCTTTTTCCACACTTTTGCTTCAAAGTAGCACCATCATCTTCATGATAGAGTGTCTCCTATGTTGTCACTTTCGTATACTAGTGGGAATTTTTCATTATAGAACTTGGCTTGTATATTCCAATGATGGGCTTCCTCAAAAGTGCCCTAGGTCTTCGTGAGAAAGCAAGTTGGATGCACACCCACTTAGTTTCTTTTTGAGCTTTCATACACTTATAGCTCTAGTGCATCCATTGCATGGCAATCCCTACTCACTCACATTGATATCTATTGATGGGCATCTCCATAGCCCGTTGATACGCCTAGTTGATGTGAGACTATCTTATCCTTTTTGTCTTCTCCACAACCACCATTCTATTCCACCTATAGTGCTATGTCCATGGCTCACGCTCATGTATTGCGTGAAGATTGAAAAAGTTTGAGAACATCAAAAGTATGAAACAATTGCTTGGCTTGGCATCGGGGTTGTGCATGATTAAATACTTTGTGTGATGAAGATAGATCATAACCAGACAATATGATTTTGTAGGGATAGCTTTCTTTGGCCATGTTATTTTGAGAAGACATGATTGCTTTGTTAGTATGCTTGAAGTATTATTATTTTTATGTCAATATTAAACTTTTGTCTTGAATCTTTTGGATCTGAACATTCATGCCACAATAAAGAAAATTACATTGATAAATATGTTAGGTTGCATTCCACATCAAAAATTCTGTTTTTATCATTTACCTACTCGAGGACGAGCAGGAATTAAGCTTGGGGATGCTTGATACGTCTCCAACGTATCTTTAATTTTTTATTGTTACATGCTATTATATTATCTATTTTGGATGTTTAATGGACTTTAATATGCTCTTTTATATTATTTTTGGGACTAACCTATTAACCTTTATTTTTACTTTGCATCTATCTATCAAAAATACCAAAAATATTATCTCTATCATATCTCACTCTCGTAAGTGACCGTGAAGGGATTGACAACCCGTAAGCATTGGTTGCGAGTTGCTATCGTTTTGTGTAGGTACGAGGGACTTGTGCATGGTCTCCTACTGGATTGATACCTTGGTTCTCAAAAACTGAGGGAAATACTTACGCTACTTTACTGCATCATCCTCTCCTCTTCGGGGAAATCCAACGCAGTGCTCAAGAGGTAGCAAGAAGAATTTCTGGCGCCGTTGCCGGGGAGGCTCACACAAGCAAGTCAACCATACAAAGTACCCATCGCAATCCCTATCTCTCGCATTACATTATTTGCCATTTTCCTCTCATTTTCCTCTCCCCCACTTCACCCTTGCCATTTTATTTGCCCTCTCTTTCCCAATCTCCTCCTCTCTTTCCCGTTTGCCTTTTTCCCATCGCCTTTCTGTTTGCTTGTGTGTTGGATTACTTGTTGCCATGGCACAAGATAATACCAAATTGTGTGATTTCTTGAATACCAATAATAATGATTTCCTTAGTACTCCAATTGCTCCTCTTAATAATGATGAGTCTTGTGAAATCAATACCGATTTGTTGAATCTTGTTATGAAAGATCAATTCGCTGGCCTTCCTAGTGAAGATGCCGCTACTCATCTAAACAATTTTGTTGATTTGTGCGATATGCAAAAGAAGAAAGATACGGATAACAATATTGTCAAATTGAAGTTATTTCGGTTTTCACTTAGAGATCGTACTAAAGTTTGGTTTTCATCTTTGCATAAAAATAGTATTGATTCTTGGAACAAGTGCAAATATGCTTTTATCTCTAAGTATTTTCCTCCCGCTAAGATTATCACTCTTAGGAATGACATCATGAATTTTAAACAACTTGATCATGAGCATGTTGCCCAATCTTGGGAAAGAATGAAATTAATGCTTCGCAATTGCCTTACTCATGGTTTGAATTTATGGATGATCATACAAATTTTTTATGCCGGATTGAATTTTGCTTCTAGAAATCTTTTAGATTCGGCCGCGAGAGGCACTTTTATGGAAATTACGTTAGGGTATGCTACCAAATTGCTTGATAATATTATGGCTAATTATTCTCAATGGCACACCGAAAGATCTTCTAGTAAAAAAGTGCATGCTATAGAAGAAATCAATGTTTTGAGTGAAAAGATGGATGAACTTATGAAGATGTTTGCTCCTAAAAATACTCCTCTTGATCCCAATGATATGCCTTTATCTACTTTTCTTGAGAATAATAATGAATCTATGGATGTGAATTTTGTTGGTAGGAATAGTTTTGGAAACAACGCTTGTAGAGGGAATTTTAATCCTAGGCCTTATCCTAGTAATCCTTCTAATAATTATGGAAATTCCTACAATAACTCTTATGGAAATTTTAATAAGATGCCCTCTGAATTTGAGAGTAGTGTTAAAGAGTTTATGAATTCACAAAAGAATTTTAATGCTTTGCTTGAAGAGAAATTGCTTAAAGTTGATGATTTGGCTAGGAACGTTGATAGAATTTCTCTTGAAATTGCTTCTTTAAAGCTTAGATCTATTCCTCCTAAGCATGATATCAATGAGTCTCTCAAAGCCATGAGAATTTCCATTGATGAGTGCAAGGAAAGAACCGCTAGGATGCGTGCTTCCAAAGATGCCTTTATTAAAGCGTGTTCTTTCAATCCCTATGAAAATCAAGATGAAGATCTAAAAGTTATTGATGTGTCCCCCATTAAATATTTGTTTTGCAATATGAATCTTGATGAATCGGAAGATTATCTTCCTTTACCTAGAAGGCGTTCTAAGAATTCGGAGTTTCTAGATCTTGATGATGAAATTGATGAAAGTGGGATTGAAATAAATAAAAGTTGTGATGTTGCTAAACCCACTATTTTGGATCTCAAGGAATTTAATTATGAAAATTAATCTTTGATTGGTTGTATTTCCTTGTTGCAATCCGTGCTAGATTCTCCTCATGCTTATAGTCAAAATAAGGCCTTTACCGAACATATTGTCGATGCTTTGATGCAATCTTATGAAGAAAAACTTGAGTTGAAAGTTTCTATCCCTAGAAAACTCTATGATGATTGGTAACCTACTATTAAAATTAAAATTAAAGATTTTGAGTTTCATGCTTTGTGTGATTTGGGTGCTAGTGTCTCTACTATCCCCAAAACTTTATGTGATTTGCTAGATTTCCGTGATTTTGATGATTGCTCTCTAAACTTGCATCTTGCGGATTCCACTATTAAAAACCTATGGGAAGAATTAATGATGTTCTTATTGTTGCAAATAGGAATTATGTGCCCATAGATTTTATCGTTCTTGATATAGATTGCAATCCTTCATGTCCTATTATTCTTGGTAGAACTTTCCTTAGAACGATTGGTGCAATTATTGATATGAAGGAAGGGAATATTAGATTCCAATTTCCCTTAAAGAAGGGTATGGAACACTTCCCTAGAAAAAAATAAAATTACCATATGAATCTATCATGAGAGCCACTTATGGATTGCCTACCGAAGATGTCAATACCTAGATCTATCCTTGCTTTTATGCCTAGCTAGGGGCGTTAAACGATAGCGCTTGTTGGGAGGCAACCCAATTTTATTTTGTGTTTTTTGTTATTGCTTCTGTTTAGGAATAAATAATCCATCTACCTTATGTTTGGATGTGGTTTTATGTTTTAATTAGTGTTTGTGCCAAGTAGGACCTATAGGATAACCTACGATGATAGTTGATTTGATTCTGCTGAAAAACAGAAACTTTGCGCGCACGAATTTAGTTATTATAAATCACAGGTATGTACTTTTGCGTTGATTCTTTTTGCTGCTGATCAATAAACAAATTTTCCAGGACTTCCTATTTTGCTAGGAGTTTTAGAGTTCCAGAATTTTGCGTTAGTTACAGATTGCTACAGACTGTTCTGTTTTTGACAGATTCTGTTTTTCGTGTGTTGTTTGCTTATTTTGATGAGTCTATGTCTAGTAAATTAGTTTATAAACCATAGAGAATTTGGAATACAGTAGGTTTAACACCAATATAAATAAAGAATGAGTTCATTACAGTACCTTGAAGTAGTCTTTTGTTTTCTTTCTCTAACGGAGCTCACGAGATTTCTGTTGAGTTTTGTGTTGTGAAGTTTTCTAGTTTTGGGTCAATTCTTTTGATGGATTATGGAACAAGGAGTGGAAAGAGACTAATATTGGGGATGCCCATGGCACCCCCAATATAATACAAGGACACCAAAAAGTCAAAGCTTGGGGATGCCCCGGAAGGCATCCCCTCTTTCGTCCACTTCCATCGGTAATTTACTTGGAGCTATATTTTTATTCACCAACATGATATGTGTTTTGCTTGGAGAGTCTTGTATTATTTGTGTCTTTGCTTGTTAGTCTACCACAATCATCCTTGTTGTACACATCTTTTGAGAGAGCCATACATGAATTGGAATTTGTTAGAATACTCTATGTGCGTCACTTATATCTTTTGAGCTTGATAGTTTTGCTCATAGTGCTTCACTTATATCTTTTGAGCGTGATAATTTTTGCTCTAGTACTTCACTTAGATCTTTTTAGAGCATGGTGGTGGATTTGTTTTAAAGAAACTATTTGATCTCTCATGCTGCACTTAGATTATTTTGAGAGTCTTTAATAGCATGGTAATTGCTTAATGTTAATATACTTGGTGTTCAAGATATGTGAAACTTTATTTTGAGTGAATTGAATACTAAGATAAGTTTGATGCTTGATAATTGTTTTGAGATATGGAGGTGATAATATCAAAGTCATGCTAGTTGGGTGATTATGAATTTGATGAATACTTGTGTTGAAGTTTGTGATTCCCGTAGCATGCACGTATGGTGAACCGTTATGTGATGAACTCGGAGCATGATTTATTTATTGATTGTCTTCCTTATGAGTCGCGGTCGGGGACGAGCGATGGTCTTTTCCTACCAATCTATCCCCCTAGGAGCATGTGCGTAATACTTTGCTTTTATAACTTCTAGATTTTTGCAACAAGTATATGAGTTCTTTATGACTAATGTTGAGTCCATGGATTATACGCACTTTTCCCATCCTTCCATTTTTGCTAGCCTCTCTAATACCGCGCACTTTTCGCTGGTATCATACACCCACCATATACCTTCCTCAAAACAGCCACCATTCCTACCTATCATGGCATTGCCATAGCCATTCCGAGATATATTGCCATGCAACTTTCCACCATTCCGTTTATTATGAGACGCTCCATCATTGTCATATTGCTAACATGATCATGTAGTTGACATTGTATTTGTGGCAAAGCCACCATTCATAATTATTTCATACATGTCACTCTTGATTCATTGCATATCCCGGTACACCACCAGAGGCATTCATATAGAGTCATACTTTGTTCTAAGTATCGAGTTGTAATTGTTGAGTTGTAAGAAAAATAAAAGTGTGATGATCATCATTATTAGAGAATTGTCCCAAGTGAGGAAAGAATGACAGAGACCATGATTCCCCCATAAGTCGGGATGAGACTCCGGACTTTACAAAAAAAAGAGGCCATAAAAAAAGAGAAAGGCCCAAATAAAAAAATGAGAGAAAAAGAGAGAAGGGACAATGCTACTATCCTTTTACCACACTTGTGCTTCAAAGTAGCACCAAGATTTTCATGATAGAGAGTCTCTCATTTTGTCACTTTCATATACTAGTGAGAATTTTTCATTATAGAACTTGCCTTGTATATTCCAATGATGGGCTTCCTCAAAATGCCCTAGGTCTTCGTGAGCAAGCAAGTTGTTGCACACCCACTTAGTTTCTTTTGTAGAGCTTTCATATACATATAGCTGTGGTGCATCCGTTGCATGGCAATCCCTACTCACTCACATTGGTATCTATTGATGGGCATCTCCATAGCCCGTTGATACGCCTAGTTGATGTGAGACTATCTTATCCTTTTTGTCTTCTCCACAACCACCATTCTATTCCACCTATGGTGTTATGTCCATGGCTCACGCTCATGTATTGCATGAAGTTTGAAAAAGTTTGAGAACATCAAAAGTATGAAACAATTGCTTGGCTTGGCATCGAGGTTGTGCATGATTAAATACTTTGTGTGATGAAGATAGAGCATAACCAGACAATATGATTTTGTAGGGATAGCTTTCTTTGGCCATGTTATTTTGAGAAGACATGATTGCTTTGTTAGTATGCTTGAAGTATTATTATTTTTATGTCAATATTAAACTTTTGTCTTGAATCTTTCGGATCTGAACATTCATGCCACAATAAAGAAAATTACATTGATAAATATGTTAGGTAGCATTCCACATCAAAAATTCTGTTTTTATCATTTACCTACTCGAGGACGAGAAGGAATTAAGCTTGGGGATGCTTGATACGTCTCCAATGTATCTTTAATTTTTTATTGTTCCATGCTATTATATTATCTGTTTTGGATGTTTAATGGGCTTTAATATGCTCTTTTATATTATTTTTGGGACTAACCTATTAACCGGAGGCCCAGTGCCAGTTTCTGTTTTTTTGCCTATTTTAGAGTTTTGCAGAAAAGGAATACCAAACGGAGTCCAAACGGAATGTGCTACGTCTTGAGCTTGTGTTGGTTTTCCTTGAAGAGGAAAGGGTGATGCAGCAAAGTAGCGTAAGTATTTTTCTCAGTTTTTGAGAACCAAGGTATCAATCCAGTAGGAGGCTCCTCAGAAGTCCCACACACCTACACAAACAAACAAGAACCTCGCAATCAACGCAATAAAGGGGTTGTCAATCCCTTCACGGCCACTTGCGAAAGTGAGATCTAACAGAGATAATATGATAAGATAAATGTTTTTGGTATTTTTATGATATAGATTGGAAAAGTAAAGATGCAAATAAAAGTAGATGGTAAACTTATATGATAAAAGATAGACCCGGGGGCCATAGGTTTCACTAGTGGCTTCTCTCAAGATAGCATAAGTATTATGGTGGGTGAACAAATTACTATCGAGCAATTGATAGAAAAGTAAATAATTATGAGATTATCTAGGCATGATCATGTACATAGGCATCACGTCCGTGACAAGTAGACCGACTCCTGCCTGCATCTACTACTATTACTCCACACATCGACCGCTATCCAGCATGCATCTAGAGTATTAAGTTCATAAAGAACAGAGTAACGCATTAAGAAAGATGACATGATGTAGAGGGATAAACTCATGCAATATGATATAAACCCCATCTTTTTATCCTCGATGGCAACAATACAATATGTGCCTTGCTGCCCCTGCTGTCACTGGGAAAGGACACCGCAAGATTGAACCCAAAGCTAAGCACTTCTCCCATTGCAAGAAAGATCAATCTAGTAGGCCAAACCAAACTGATAATTCGAAGAGACTTTCAAAGATAACTTAATCACACATAAAAGAATTCAGAGGAGATTCAAATATTTCTCATAGATAAACTTGATCATAAACCCACAATTCATCGGATCTCGATGATACGTCTCCAACGTATCTACTTTTCCAAAGACTTTTGCCCTTGTTTTGGACTCTAATGTATCTACTTTTCCAAACACTTTTCCAATGTATCTACTTTTCCATGATTTGAATGAAACTAACCCGGACTGACGTTGTTTTCAGCAGAACTGCCATGATGTTGTTTTATGTGTAGAAAAGAAAAGTTCTCAGAATGTCCTGGAAATCCACGGAGGCACTTTTTGGAATTAATAAGAATTTCTGGGCGAAAGAAATACACCAGGGGGCCTGTCCACGAGACAGGGGGCACGCCCCCCCTATAGGGCGCGCCCCCTATCTCGTGGGCCCCCTGGACCTCCACCGACCTCAACTCCAACTCCATATATTCACGTTCGGGGAGAAAAAAATCAGGGAGAAAGTTTCATCGCGTTTTACGACACGGAGCCGCCGCCAAGTCCGTTCAGGGCTCCGGAGAGGGGGATTCGTCGATGTCGTCATCATCAACCATCCTCCATCACCAATTTCATGATTCTCACTGTCGTGCGTGAGTAATTCCATCGTAGGCTTGCTGGACGGTGATGGGTTGGATGAGATTTACCATGTAATCAAGTTAGTTTTGTTAGGGTTTGATCCCTAGTATCCAATATGTTCTGAGATTGATGTTGCTATGACTTTGCTATGCTTAATGCTTGTCACTAGGGCCCGAGTGCCATGATTTCAGATCTGAACCTATTATGTTTTCATGAATATATGTGAGTTCTTGATCCTATCTTGCAAGTCTATAGTCACCTATTATGTGTTATGATCCGACAACCCGAAGTGACAATAATCGGGATACTTCTCGGTGATGACAATAGTTTGAGGAGTTCATGTATTCACTATGTGCTAATGCTTTGTTCCGGTTCTCTATTAAAAGGAGGCCTTAATATCCCTTAGTTTCCGCTAGGACCCCACTGCCACGGGAGGGTACGACAAAAGATGTCATGCAAGTTTTTTTCCATAAGCACGTATGACTATTTACGGAATACATGCCTACATTACATTGATGAACTGGAGCTAGTTCCGTGTCACCCTATGTTATAGCTATTACATGAGGAATCGCATCCGGCATAATTATCCATCACTGATCCATTGCCTACGGGCTTTTCACATATTGTTCTACGCTTATTTACTTTTCCGTTGCTGCTGTTACAACTACTACAAAAACCCAAAAACTATTATCTTTACTTTTCTCACCGTTACTTCTATTATCATACCACCTTTGTATACTAAATACTTTGCTGCAGATACTAAGTTATCCAGGTGTGGTTGAATTGACAACTCAATTGCTAATACTCAAGAATATTCTTTGTCTCCCCTTGTGTCGAATCAATAAATTTGGGTTGAATACTTTACCCTCGAAAGCTATTGCGATCCCCTACACTTGTGGGTTATCACTCGACAAACACCGCAAAAAGAGTTACATCGAATAGATCTCCAAGAAGATCGAGGAGAACTTTGTATTGAGATTCAAAGAGAGAGAAGAAGCCATCTAGATAATAACTATGGACCCGAAGGTCTGTGGTAAACTACTCGAAGAAGCCATCTAGATAATAACTATGGACCCGAAGGTCTGTGGTAAACTACTCACAACTCATTGGAAGGGCCTTGGAGATGATGTAGCGGCCCTCCGTGGTCGATTCCCCCTCCGGTGGAGCGCCGACGAAGGCTCCAAGATGGGACCTCGTGGATACAGAAGGTTACGGTGGTGGAAATAGTTTTTCGTGGTCGCTTCTGATGTTTTCAGGGTACATGGGTATATATAGGAGCAAAAAGTAGGTCGGTGGACGCTCGAGGGGCCCACGAGGGTGGGGGGCGTGCCAACCTGTAGGGGGTGCGCCGGGCACCCTCATGGCCGCCTCCTCTGTTGCTTGACGTCCTCTCCAAGTCCCCTGGATCAGGTTTGTTCCAAAAAGATTGCTCCCGAAGGTTTCATTCCGTTTGGACTCCGTTTGATATTCATTTTCTTCGAAACACTGAAATAGGCAAAAAAACAGCAATTCAGGCTGGGCCTCCGGTTAGTAGGTTAGTCCCAAAAATGATATAAAAGTGTAAAGTAAAGCCCATAAACATCCAAAACGAGTAATATAATAGCATGGAACAATCAAAGATTATAGATACGTTGGAGATGTATCAGGCATCCCCAAGCTTAAATCCTGCTCGTCCTCGAGTAGGTAAATGATAAAAACAAAACTTTTGATGTGGAATGCTACCTAGCATAATTCTCAATGTAATTTTCTTTATTGTGGCATGAATGTTCAGATCCAAATGATTCAAAATAAAAGTTCATATTGACATAAGAAATAGTAATACTTCAAGCATACTAATCAAAGCAGTCATGTCTTCTCAAAATAACATGGCTAAAGAAAGTTCATCCCTACAAAATCATATAGTTAGGCTATGTTTCATTTTCATCACACAAAATACTCCCATCAAGAAGAACCCCAGTTTCAGCCAAGCAATTGGTTCATACTTTTTAACGCGCTTCAGACTTTTTCAACTCTCACGCAATACATGAGCGCGAGCCGTGGATATAGCACTATGGGTGGAATAGAATATGATGATGGAGGTTTTATCGAGAAGACAAAAAAGGAGAAAGTCTCACATTGAAGAGGCTAATCAACAGGCTATGGAGATGCCCATCAATTGATGTCAACATGAGGAGTAGGGATTGCCATGCAACGGATGCACTAGAGCTATAAATGTACGAAAGCTCAACAAAAGAAACTAAGTGGGTGTGCATCCAACTTGCTTGCTCACGAAGACCAAGGGCATTTTGAGGAAGCCCATCGTAGGAATATACAAGCCAAGTTCTATAATGAAACATTCCCACTAGTATATGAAAGTGACAACATATGAGACTCTCTATATGAAGAACATGGTGCTACTTTGAAGCACAAGTGTGGAAAAGGATAGTAACATTGCCCCCTTTTTTAGTTTTTATTTTTTTCTTTTCTTTTTGGGCCTTTTTCTCTTTTTTTGGCCTTTCTTGTTTTTCCTTTTTTTTATTTGGCCTTTCTTTTTTTTCCTTTTTGGCCTTTCCTTTTTTTTGGGGGGGGGGGGTGATACGTCTCCAACGTATCTATAATTTTTGATTGCTCCATGCTACTTTATCTACTGTTTTAGGCAATATTGGGCTTTATTATCCACTTTTATATTATTTTAGGGACTAACCTATTAACCAGAGGCCCAACCCAGATTTGTTGTTTTATGCCTATTTCAGTGTTTCGAGGAAGAGGAATATTAGACGGAGTCAAAACGGAACGAAATCAACTGGAGAAGTTAATTTTGGAAGGAAACCAATCTGTTGGGCTTGGAGTACACGTCAGGGGATTCCCTGGGCGCGCCCCTACCTCGTGAGCACCCCGGAGGTCCACCGACGTACCCCCTGCACCCATATATACCTATGTACCCTAAAACTTCCAAAACAGAAGATAGATCGGGAGTTCCGCCGCCGCAAGCCTCTGTAGCCACCAAAAACCTTTCAGGAGCCCGTTCCGGCACCCTGCCAGAGGGGGATCCCATCACCGGTGGCCATCTTCATCATCCTGGCGCTATCCATGACGAGGAGGGAGTAGTTCACCCTCGGGGCTGAGGGTATGTACCAGTAGCTATGTGTTTGATCTCTCTCTCGTGTTCTCTCTCGTGTTCCTCTATGGCACGATCTTGATGTATCCCGAGCTTTGCTATTGTAGTTGGATCTTATGATGTTTCTCCCCCTCTACTCTCTTATGATGAATTGAGTTTCCACTTTGAAGTTATCTTATCGGATTGAGTCTTTTATGAACACTTGATGTATGTCTTGCCGTGATTATCTGTGGTGACAATGGGATATCATGTGCCACTTGATGTATGTTTTGGTGATGAACTTGCGGGTTTCGTGACACTTGGGAACCTATGCATAGGAGTTGGCACACGTTCTTGACTCTTCGGTAGTAGCTTTGTGCCGCTCTTTGAAGTACTTTTATGTTGGTTGGATGAATCTGAGATTGTGTGATGCATATCGTATAATCATGCCCACGGATACTTGAGGTGACAATGGAGTATCTAGGTGACATTAGGTTTTTGGTTGATTTGTGTCTTAAGGTGTTATTCTAGTACGAACTCTTTTATAGACCAATCCGAAAGAATAACTTTGTGGTGGTTTCGTACCCGACCATAATCTCTACGTTTGTTCTCTGCTATTAGTGTCTTTGGAGTGACTCTTTGTTGCATGTTGAGGGCTTTTCATATGTTCTATCTATGTTATTATTGTTGAGAGAACTTGCACTAGTGAAAGTATGAACCCTAGGCCTTGTTTCCTATCATTGCAATACCATGTACGCTCAATTTTATAATTAGTTACCTTGCTGTTTTTATTATTTCAGATTACAAAAACCTTTAGCTACTATCTATTTTGCACTTGTATCACCATATCTTCGCCGAAATAGTGCACCTATACAATTTACCATTGTATTGGGTGTGTTGGGGACACAAGAGACTTTTTGTTATTTGGTTGCAGGGTTGTTTGAGAGAGACCATCTTCATCCTACGCCTCCTACGGATTGATAAACCTTAGGTCATCCACTTGAGGGAAATTTGCTACTGTCCTACAAACCTGTGCACTTGCAGGCCCAACAACGTCTACAAGAAGAAGGTTGTGTAGTAGACATCAAGCTCTTTTCTGGCGCCGTTGCCAGGGAGGCTAGGTGCTTGAAGGTATATCTTTAGATCTTGCAATCGAGTCTTTTTGTTTCTTGTTTTAGCACTAGTTAGTCTATAAAAGAAAATTACAAAAAAATGGAGTTAAGTTTATCTCATACGCTTCACCTTTTTAATATCTTTCGTGAGTATGATGGAAAGGATAATTGTGCTCAAGTGCTAGAATAAGAAATCTATAAAATGTTTGGCACTAAATCTTTGTATGATGAGCATGATTGCAATGTTGTTAGTATGAATTCCTTGAATATCCATGATGCTAATGATATGCAAAGCCACAAGCTTGGGGAAGCTATGTTTGATGAATATGATATATTTTGTCCCCCAAGCTTTGATGAGCAAATTTACTATGATGAAAGCATGCCTCCTATCTATGATGATTATTGTAATGATACGTATGCTATAAAGAAGAAGTTTGCTTATGTGGAGAGTAGTAAATTTTCTATGCTTGTAGATCCTGAAAAGAATGCTTTAGGTGCTGGTTATATTGTTGAATTCATTCATGATGCTACTGAAAATTATTATGAGGGAGGAATATATGCTTGTAGGAATTGCAATAATGTCAAGTTTCCTCTCTATGTGCTTAAAATCTTGAAGCTATGTTTGTTTTACCTTCCTATGCTTGTTGATTATTGTTCCCATAAGTTGTTTGCTCACAAAATCCCTATGCATAGGAAGTGGGTTAAACTTAAATGTGCTAGTCATATGCTTCATGATGCTCCCGTTATGTTTCAATTCTTATCTTTTATGTGAGCATCATTGTCATCATCATGCCTAGCTTGAAAAGGCATTAAAGAAAAGCGCTTGTTGGGAGACAACCCAATATTTATCCTTACTGTTTTTGCGTGTCCACATGATTATGCTACTGTAGTAATCATATTTTATAGCTTTTGTTTCAATAAAGTGCCAAGTAAGACCTTTAGGATAGCTTACGGTGATAGTTGTGTTGATCCTGCTGAAAATCAGAAAGTTTTGCACCCAGTAATTTAGTTTTGTTAATTCACAGAAACGTGCTTCTGATATGATTAGTTTTTCTATAGATTGTTACACGAATTGCTTAGGACTTCCTAATTTGGTAGGATTTTTGGAGTTCCAGAAGTATACGTTTAATACAGATTACTACAGACTGTTCTGTTTTTGACAGATTCTGTTTCCTATGTGTTGTTTGCTTATTTTGATGAATCTATGAGTAGTATCGGAGGGTATGAACCATAGATGAGTTGAAGTACAGTAGATATTACACCAATATGAATTTATAATGAGTTCATTACAGTACCTAAGTGGTGGTTTTATTTTCTTATACTAACGGAGCTTGCGAGTTTTCTGTTGAGTTTTGTGTTGTGGAGTTTTCAAGTTTTGGGTAAGGATTCGATGGACTATGGAATAAGGAGTGGCAAGAGCGTAAGCTTGGGGATGCCCATGGCACCCCAAGGTAATATTCAAGGACAAACAAGAGCCTAAGCTTGGGGATGCCCCGGATGGCATCCCCTCTTTCGTCTTCGTTCATCGGTAACTTTACTTGGAGCTATATTTTTATTCACCACATGATATGTGTTTTGCTTTGAGCGTCATTTCCTTTTGTTAGTTTTGCTTGATTTTATTTAGAATAATATTTTGCATCTTTAGTTTCAATAAAGAAGTCAAGGATAGCCTTTGCCATGCTTATTTTGCTAGTATACATGTTGCTGTTTGAAAAACAGAAAGTTTACCGCTGTTGCAAAAATTCCCTAGAAAAGTCAGAGTGTGGTATAATGTTGAATATTTTTGCGTATTGAGCTCTGATAAATTTATTACAGTGGGAATTTTAGTTCATAATTTTTGGAGTCAGGTAAGTATTGATACTCTTGCATTCTTTACAGACTGTACTGTTTTGGCAGATTGCTGTTATGGTTGCATTGTTTGCATATGTTTGCTTGTTTAATGATTCTATTTGAAGGTAGGAGTATTAAATATGCAGAGGCATTTAGTATTCAATGTTGAATAATAATGTTAGTGATTTGTTACAGTAGAAAATGATAAGGTTTTGCATTGGTTTATACTAACCTATCTCACGAGTTCTTGTTGAGTTTGTTGTGAATGAAGCTTTTGATAAAAAGAGAAACCATGATATGAGAGGAATTAAGGAGACACAAAACTTCAAGCTTGGGGATGCCCAAGGCACCCCAAGATAATATTTCAAGAAGTCTCGGGCATCTAAGCTTGGGGATGCCCCGGTAGGCATCCCACCTTTCTTCTTCAACAACTATCGGTTAGTATCGGTTGAGCCTAAGTTTTTGCTTCTTCACATGAGTTGTGCTATCCTTGCAGTGTAGTTTTCTTTAGCTTTGCTTGCTGTTTGAATAAAGTATCAAGATATGAAATTCTTAAATGAGAGAGAGCCTTACATGAATTGGAATTTGCTAGAATACTCTATGTGCTTCACTTATATCTTTTGAGCTTGATAATTTTTGCTCTAGTGCTTCACTTATACCTTTTAGAGCATGGTGGTAGTTTTATTTTGGAGAAATAGTTGAACTCTCATGCTTCACATATATTATTTTGAGAGTCTTACATAGCATGGTGATTTGCTTAATATTAATATACTTGGTATTCAAGATATGTGAAACTTTCTTTTGAGTGAATTGAATACCAAGATAAGTTTGATGCTTGATAATTGTTTTGAGATATGGAGGTGATAATATCAAAGTCGTGCTAGTTGGGTGATTATGAATTTGAGAAATACTTGTGTTGAAGTTTGCAAGTCCCGTAGCATGCATGTAAAGTTAAAGTTGTGTAACAAATTTGAAACATGAAGTGTACCTGGCTTGTGCATCCTTATGAGTGGCGGTCGGGGACGAGCGATGGTCTTTTCCTACCAATCTATCCCCCTAGGAGCATGCGCATAGTACTTGATTTTTGATGGCTTCTAAATTTTTGCAATAAGTCTATGAGTTCTTTTGACTAATGTTGACTCCATGGATTATATGCACTCTCATCTTTCCGCCTTTGCTAGCCTATTCGGTACCGTGCATTGCCCTTTCTCACCTTGAGAGTTGGTGCAAACTTCGCCGGTGCATCCAAACCCCATGATACGATACGCTCTATCACACATAAACCTCCTTATATCTTCCTCAAAACAGCCACCATACCTACCTATCATGGCATTTCCATAGACATTCCGAGATATATTGCCATGCAACTTCCACCATCATCATCATGACATACATTACTTTTGTCGTATTGCCATTGCATGATCATGTAGTTGACATCGTATTTGTGGCAAATCTACCATGCATTATTTTTCATACATGTCACTCTTGATTCATTGCACAATCCCGGTACACCGCCGGAGGCATTCATATAGAGTCATATCTTGTTCTAAGTTTCGAGTTGTAATCCTTATGTTGTAATCAATGAAAGTGTGATGATCATCATTGTTAGAGCATTGCCAAATAAAAAAAGAAAGGCCCAAAAAAGGGGAAAGGCCAAAAAAAGAAAGGCCTAAAAAAAGGGCAATGCTACTATCTCTTTTTTCACACTTGTGCTTCAAAGTAGATCCTTGTTCTTCATGTAGTGAGTCTCATAAGTTGTCTTTTTATACTAGTGGGAATTTTTCATTATAGAACTTGGCTTGTATATTCCTACGATGGGCTTCCTCAAATGCCCTAGGTCTTCGTGAGCAAGCAAGTTGGATGCACACCCACTAGTTTTCTTTTGTTGAGCATACATAGCTCTAGTGCATCCGTTGCATGGCAATCCCTACTCCTCGTGTTGACATCAATTGATGGGCATCTCCATAGCCCGTTGATTATCCTCGTCAATGTGAGACTTTCTCCTTTTTCTGTCTTCTCCACACAATCCCCATCATCATATTCTATTCCACCCATAGTGCTATATCCATGGCTCACGCTCATGTATTGCGTGAAGGTTGAAAAAGTTTGAGATTATTTAAGTATGAAACAATTGCTTGGCTTGTCATCGGGGGTATATAAGTTGGGAACATCTTTGTGTGACGAAAATGAAGCATAGCCTAACTATATGATTTTGTAGGGATGAACTTTCTTTTGCCATGTTATTTTGAGAAGACATGATTGCTTTGATTAGTATGCTTGAAGTATTATTATTTTTGTGTCAATATGAACTTTTGTCTTGAATCTTTCGGATCTGAATATTCATACCACACTTAAGAAGATTTACATTGAAATTATGCCAAACTATCACCCCGCATCAAAAATTCTTTTTTTATCATTTACCTACTCGAGGACGAGCAAGAATTAAGCTTGGGGATGCTTGATACGTCTCCAACATATCTATAATTTTTTATTGCTCCATGCTACTTTATCTACTGTTTTAGGCAATATTGGGCTTTATTATCCACTTTTATATTATTTTTGGGACTAACCTATTAACCGGAGGCCCAACCCAGATTTTTTGTTTTATGCCTATTTCAGTGTTTCGAGGAAAAGGAATATCAGACGGAGTCAAAACGGAACGAAATCAACTAGAGAAGTTAATTTTGGAAGGAAAACAATCTGTTGGGCTTGGAGTGCACGTCAGGGGATTCCCGGGCTGCCCACGAGGGTGGGGGCGCCCCCCTGGGCGCGCACCCCTACCTCGCGAGCACCCCGGAGGTCCACCGACGTACCCCCTGCACCCATATATACCTACGTACCCTAAAACTTCCAGAACAGAAGATAGATCGGGAGTTCCGCCGCCGCAAGCCTCTGTAGCCACCAAAAACCTTTCGGGAGCCCGTTCCGGCACCCTGCCGAAGGGGGATCCCATCACCGGTGGCCATCTTCATCATCCCGGCGCTATCCATGACAAGGAGGGAGTAGTTCACCCTCGGGGCTGAGGGTATGTACCAGTAGCTATGTGTTTGATCTCTCTCTCGTGTTCTCTCTCGTGTTCCTCTATGGCACGATCTTGATGTATCCTGAGCTTTGCTATTGTAGTTGGATCTTATGATGTTTCTCCCCCTCTACTCTCTTGTGATGAATTGAGTTTCCACTTTGAAGTTATCTTATCGGATTGAGTCTTTTATGAACACTTGATGTATGTCTTGCCGTGATTATCTGTGGTGACAATGGGATATCATGTGCCACTTGATGTATGTTTTGGTGATCAACTTGCGGGTTTCGTGACACTTGGGAACCTATGCATAGGGGTTGGCACACGTTCTTGACTCTCCGGTAGTAGCTTTGGGCCGCTCTTTGAAGTACTTTTATGTTGGTTGGATGAATCTGAGATTGTGTGATGCATATCGTATAATCATGCCCACGGATACTTGAGGTGACAATGGAGTATCTAGGTGACATTAGGGTTTTGGTTGATTTGTGTCTTAAGGTGTTATTCTAGTACGAACCCTTTTATAGATCGATCCGAAAGAATAACTTTGTGGTGGTTTCGTACCCGAACATAATCTCTACGTTTGTTCTCCTCTATTAGTGTCTTTGGAGTGACTCTTTGTTGCATGTTGAGGGTTTGTCATATGTTCTGTCTATGTTATTATTGTTGAGAGAACTTGCACTAGTGAAAGTATGAACCCTAGGCCTTGTTTCCTATGATTGCAATAGCGTTTATGCTCACTTTTATCATTAGTTACCTTGCTGTTTTTATTATTTCAGATTACAAAAACCTTTATCTACTATCTATTTTGCACTTGTATCACCATCTCTTCGCTGAACTAGTGCACCTATACAATTTACCATTGTATTGGGTGTGTTGGGGACACAAGAGACTTTTTGTTATTTGGTTGCAGGGTTGTTTGAGAGAGACCATCTTCATCCTACGCCTCCTACGGATTGATAAACCTTAGGTCATCCACTTGAGGGAAATTTGCTACTGTCCTACAAACCTATGCACTTGCAGACCCAACAACGTCTACAAGAAGAAGGTTGTGTAGTATACATCAGGGGGCAATGCTGATGATCACCACACTTCTATTTATTTACAACTCATGAGTTACAACTCAAAACTATAACAAGATATGACTCCATATCAATGCCTCCGGCGGTGTACCGGGATGGGCAATGAATCAAGAGTTACATGTATGAAAAATTATGCATGGTGGCTTTGCCACAAATACGATGTTAACTACATGATCATGCAAGGCAATATGACAATGATGATGTGTGTCATGAAAAACGGAATGGAACGGTGGAAAGTTGCATGGCAATATATCTCAGAATGGCTATGGAAATGCCATAGTAGGTAGGTATGGTGGCTGTTTTGAGGAAGATATAAGGACGTTTATGTGTGATAGAGCGTATCGTATCACGGGGTTTGGATGCACCGGTGAAGTTTGCACCAACTCTCAAGGTGAGAAAGGGCAATGCACGGTACCGAAGAGGCTAGAAATGATGGAAAGGTAAAATTGTGTATAATCCATGGAGTCAACATTAGTCATAAAGAACTCATATACTTATTGCAAAAGTTTTGTTAGCCGTCGAACCAAAGTACTACTACACATGCTCCTAGGGGGGAGGTTGGTAGGAGTTAACTACCGTGCACCCCCGACCTCCACTCAAGGGAAGGCAATCAAAAGAGCACCCTATGCAATACATTTGTTACACAACTTTTACCATACGTGCATGCTACGGGACTTGCCAACTTCTAAACAGGGATTCTTTAAATTCATAATCAGCCAACTAGCATGACTCTAATATCACTACCTCCATATCTCAAAACAATTATCAAGTATCAAATTGATAATAGCATCCAATTCACTTCCTATGATAGTTTTTATTATACCCAACTTGGATGCCCATCATTCTAGGACCAATTTTATAACCATAGCAAATACCATGCCGTTCTAAGAGACTCTCAAAATAATATAAGTGAAGCATGAGAGATTAATATTTTCTACAAAATCAAGCCACCGCCGTGCTCTAAAAGATTTAAGTGAAGTACTAGAGCAAAACTATCTAGCTCAAAAGATATAAGTGAAGCACATTCTAATAAATTCCAATCAAGTGGGTTTCTCCCAAAAGGTTTGTACAGCAAGGATGATTGTGGTGATCTAAAAAGCAAAGACTAATATCATACAAGACGCTCCAAGCAAAACACATATCATGTGGCGAATAAAAATATAGCTCCAAGTAAAGTTACCGATGAATGAAGACGAAAGAGGGGATGCCTTCCGGGGCATCCCCAAGCTTAGGATTTTGGTTATCCTTGAATATCTTGGGGTGCCATGGGCATCCCCAAGCTTAGGCTCTTTCCACTCCTTATTCCATAGTCCATCAAATCTTTACCCAAACTAGAAAACTTCACAACACAAAACTCAACAGGAAATCTCATGAGCTCCGTTAGTGCAAGAAAGAAAAACCACCACATAAGGTACTGTAATGAACTCATTCTTTATTTATATTGGTGTTAAACCTACTATATTCCAACTTATCTATGGTTCATACCACTTAATACTAGCCATAGATGCATCAAAATAAGCAAACAACACACGAAAAACAGAAGCTGTCAAAAACAGAACAGTCTGTAGAAATCTGTAACTCTCGAATACTTTTGGAACTCTAAAAGTCCTACCAAAATAGGAAGTCCTGGGAAATTTTCTATTGATCTACAGCAAAAATAATCAACGCAAAATCACGTTCCTGTGAATTACTAAAATTATTTTCGTGCGCGCAAAGTTTCTATTTTTCAGCAGAATCAAATTAACTATCACCGTAGGTTATCCTATAGGTTCTACTTGGCACAAACACTAATTAAAACATGAAAACACATCTAAACAGAAGCTAGATGAAATATTTATTACTAAACAGAAGCAAAAAGCAAGAAACAAAAATAAAATTGGGTTGCCTCCCAACAAGCGCTATCGTTTAACACCCCTAGCTAGGCATTGATAATTTTAATGATGCTCACATGAAAGACAAGGATTGAAGCGCAAAGAGAGCATCATGAAACACGTGACAAACACATCTAAGTCTAACATACTTCCTATGCATAGGCATATTATAAGCAAACAAATTTGCAAGGCAAGAAAAAACTAGCATAAGCAAGGAAGAAGAAAGAGACGTAGCAATCTCAACATGACGAGAGGTAATTTAGTAACATGAAAATTTTTACAACCATATTTTCCTCTCTCATAATAATTACATGTAGGATCATAAGAAAATTCAACAATATATCTATCACAAAACATATTCTCAACACGATCCACATGCATGCAAAGTTGACACTCTTCCAAGATAGTGGGATTAACATTAACTAAAGTCATGACCTCTCCAAACCCACTATTATCAAAAATATCATAAGACTGAACATACTCCAAATATGTGGGATCTAAAGTTGACACTCTTCCAAACCCACTTTCAATATTATTGCAAACACTACTATCAATCTCATATTCATCATGGGGCTTAAATAAAGTTTCAAGATCATAAGAAGAATCACCCCAATCATGATCATTGCAACAAGTAGTAGACATAGCAAAATTAGCATCCCCAAGCTTAGGGTTTTGCATATTATTAGCACAATTGACATCAATAGAATTTATAATAAAATCATTGCAATCATGCTTTTTATTCAAAGATCTATCATGAATCGCTTCATAAAGTACTTCATCACAATTTTTAGATTCATGAATTTCAAGCAAAACCTCATAAAGATAATCTAGTTCACTCAACTCACTAACAATAGGTTCATCATAATTGGATCTCGTAAAGAGATTAGCAAGTGGATGAGGATCCATAAACTTTTAGCAAGCGAAGATGCAAGCAAAAATAAGGTACATGGTAACACAAGATCGAACGGAAGGAGGGCGAATAAAATGGCAAGGGTGAAGTGGGGGAGAGGAAAACGAGAGGCAAATGGCAAATAACATAATGCGAGGGAGATGAGTTTGTGATGGGTACTTAGTATGTCTTGACTTGAGCAAAGACCTCCCCGACAACGGCGCTAGAAATCCTTCTTGCTACGTCTTGAGCTTGCGTTGGTTTTCCTTGAAGAGGAAAGGGTGATGCAGCAAAGTAGCGTAAGTATTTCCCTCAGTTTTTGAGAACCAAGGTATCAATACAGTAGGAGGATCCTCACAAGTCCCACGCACCTACACAAACAAAAAAGAACCTCGCAACCAACACAATAAAGGGGTTGTCAATCCCTTCACGACCACTTGCGAAAGTGAGATCTGATAGAGATAATATGATAAGATAAATTTTTTCGGTATTTTTATGATATAGATTGGAAAAGTAAAGATGCAAATAAAAGTAGATGGTAAACTTATATGATAAAAGATAGACCCGGGGCCATAGGTTTCACTAGTGGCTTCTCTCAAGATAGCATAAGTATTATGGTGGGTGAACAAATTACTATCGAGCAATTGATAGAAAAGTAAATAATTATGAGATTATCTAGGCATGATCATGTACATAGGCATCACGTCCGTGACAAGTAGACCGACTCCTGCCTGCATCTACTACTATTACTCCACACATCGACCGCTATCCAGCATGCATCTAGAGTATTAAGTTCATAAAGAACAGAGTAACGCATTAAGAAAGATGACATGATGTAGAGGGATAAACTCATGCAATATGATATAAACCCCATCTTTTTATCCTCGATGGCAACAATACAATATGTGCCTTGCTGCCCCTGCTGTCACTGGGAAAGGACACCGCAAGATTGAACCCAAAGCTAAGCACTTCTCCCATTGCAAGAAAGATCAATCTAGTAGGCCAAACCAAACTGATAATTCAAAGAGACTTTCAAAGATAACTTAATCACACATAAAAGAATTCAGAGGAGATTCAAATATTTCTCATAGATAAACTTGATCATAAACCCACAATTCATCGGATCTCGATGATACGTCTCCAACGTATCTACTTTTCCAAACACTTTTGCCCTTGTTTTGGACTCTAACGTGTCTACTTTTCCAAACACTTTTCCAATGTATCTACTTTTCCATGATTTGAATGAAACTAACCCGGACTGACGTTGTTTTCAGCAGAACTGCCATGATGTTGTTTTATGTGTAGAAAAGAAAAGTTCTCAGAATGTCCTGGAAATCCACGGAGGCACTTTTTGGAATTAATAAGAATTTCTGGGCGAAAGAAATACACCAGGGGGCCTGTCCACGAGACAGGGGGCACGCCCCCCCTATAGGGCGCGCCCCCTATCTCGTGGGCCCCCTGGACCTCCACCGACCTCAACTCCAACTCCATATATTCACGTTCGGGGAGAAAAAAATCAGGGAGAAAGTTTCATCGCGTTTTACGACAGGGAGCCGCCGCCAAGTCCGTTCGGGGCTCCGGAGAGGGGGATTCGTCGATGTCGTCATCATCAACCATCCTCTATCACCAATTTCATGATTCTCACCGCCGTGCGTGAGTAATTCCATCGTAGGCTTGCTGGACGGTGATGGGTTGGATGAGTTTTACCATGTAATCAAGTTAGTTTTGTTAGGGTTTGATCCCTAGTATCCAATATGTTCTGAGATTGATGTTGCTATGACTTTGCTATGCTTAATGCTTGTCACTAGGGCCCGAGTGCCATGATTTCAGATCTGAACCTATTATGTTTTCATGAATATATGTGAGTTCTTGATCCTATCTTGCAAGTCTATAGTCACCTATTATGTGTTATGATCCAACAACCCGAAGTGACAATAATCGGGATACTTCTCGGTGATGACCGTAGTTTGAGGAGTTCATGTATTCACTATGTGCTAATGCTTTGTTCCGGTTCTCTATTAAAAGGAGGCCTTAATATCTCTTAGTTTCCGCTAGGACCCCACTGCCACGGGAGGGTACGACAAAAGATGTCATGCAAGTTTTTTTCCATAAGCACGTATGACTATTTACGGAATACATGCCTACATTACATTGATGAACTGGAGCTAGTTCCGTGTCACCCTATGTTATAGCTATTACATGAGGAATCGCATCCGGCATAATTATCCATCACTGACCCATTGCCTACGGGCTTTTCACATATTGTTCTATGCTTATTTACTTTTCCGTTGCTGCTGTTACAACTACTACAAAAACCCAAAAACTATTATCTTTACTTTTGTCACCGTTACTTCTATTATCATACCACCTTTGTATACTAAATACTTTGCTGCAGATACTAAGTTATCCAGGTGTGGTTGAATTGACAACTCAATTGCTAATACTCAAGAATATTCTTTGTCTCCCCTTGTGTCGAATCAATAAATTTGGGTTGAATACTTTACCCTCGAAAGCTGTTGCGATCCCCTACACTTGTGGGTTATCACTCGACAAACACCGCAAAAAGAGTTACATCGAATAGATCTCCAAGAAGATCGAGGAGAACTTTGTATTGAGATTCAAAGAGAGAGAAGAAGCCATCTAGATAATAACTATGGACCCGAAGGTCTGTGGTAAACTACTCACAACTCATTGGAAGGGCCTTGGAGATGATGTAGCGGCCCTCCGTGGTCGATTCCCCCTCCGGTGGAGCGCCGACGAAGGCTCCAAGATGGGATCTCGTGGATACAGAAGGTTACGATGGTGGAAATAGTTTTTCGTGGTCGCTTCTGATGTTTTCAGGGTACATGGGTATATATAGGAGCAAAAAGTATGTCGGTGGACGCTCGAGGGGCCCACGAGGGTGGGGGGCGTGCCAACCTGTAGGGGGTGCGTCGGGCACCCTCATGGCCGCCTCCTCTGTTGCTTGACGTCCTCTCCAAGTCCCCTGGATCAGGTTTGTTCCAAAAAGATTGCTCCCGAAGGTTTCATTCCGTTTGGAATCCATTTGATATTCCTTTTCTTCGAAACACTGAAATAGGCAAAAAAACAGCAATTCAGGCTGGGCCTCTGGTTAGTAGGTTAGTCCCAAAAATGATATAAAAGTGTAAAGTAAAGCCCATAAACATCCAAAACGAGTAATATAATAGCATGGAACAATCAAAGATTATAGATACGTTGGAGATGTATCAGGCATCCCCAAGCTTAAATACTGCTCGTCCTCGAGTAGGTAAATGATAAAAACAAAACTTTTGATGTGGAATGCTACCTAGCATAATTCTCAATGTAATTTTCTTTATTGTGGCATGAATGTTCAGATCCAAATGATTCAAAATAAAAGTTCATATTGACATAAGAAATAGTAATACTTCAAGCATACTAATCAAAGCAGTCATGTCTTCTCAAAATAACATGGCTAAAGAAAGTTCATCCCTACAAAATCATATAGTTAGGCTATGTTTCATTTTCATCACACAAAATACTCCCATCAAGAAGAACCCCAGTTTCAGCCAAGCAATTGGTTCATACTTTTTAACGCGCTTCAGACTTTTTCAACTCTCACGCAATACATGAGCGCGAGCCGTGGATATAGCACTATGGGTGGAATAGAATATGATGATGGAGGTTTTGTCGAGAAGACAAAAAAGGAGAAAGTCTCACATTGAAGAGGCTAATCAACAGGCTATGGAGATGCCCATCAATTGATGTCAACATGAGGAGTAGGGATTGCCATGCAACGGATGCACTAGAGCTATAAATGTACGAAAGCTCAACAAAAGGAACTAAGTGGGTGTGCATCCAACTTGCTTGCTCACGAAGACCAAGGGCATTTTGAGGAAGCCCATCGTAGGAATATACAAGCCAAGTTCTATAATGAAACATTCCCACTAGTATATGAAAGTGACAACATATGAGACTCTCTATATGAAGAACATGGTGCTACTTTGAAGCACAAGTGTGGAAAAGGATAGTAACATTGCCCCCTTTTTTAGTTTTTATTTTTTTCTTTTCTTTTTGGGCCTTTTTTCTCTTTTTTTGGCCTTTCTTGTTTTTCCTTTTTTTTCTTTGGCCTTTCTTTTTTTCCTTTTTGGCCTTTCCTTTTTTTGGGGGGGGGGGGGGTGATACGTCTCCAACGTATCTATAATTTTTGATTGCTCCATGCTACTTTATCTACTGTTTTAGGCAATATTGGGCTTTATTATCCACTTTTATATTATTTTAGGGACTAACCTATTAACCGGAGGCCCAACCCAGATTTGTTGTTTTATGCCTATTTCAGTGTTTCGAGGAAGAGGAATATCAGACGGAGTCAAAACGGAATGAAATCAACTGGAGAAGTTAATTTTGGAAGGAAACCAATCTGTTGGGCTTGGAGTACACGTCAGGGGATTCCCGGGCTGCCCACGAGGGTGGGGGCACCCCCTGGGCGCGCCCCTACCTCGTGAGCACCCCGGAGGTCCACCGACGTACCCCCTGCACCCATATATACCTACGTACCCTAAAACTTCCAAAACAGAAGATAGATCGGGAGTTCCGCCGCCGCAAGCCTCTGTAGCCACCGAAAACCTTTCAGGAGCCCGTTCCGGCACCCTGCCAGAGGGGGATCCCATCACCGGTGGCCATCTTCATCATCCTGGCGCTATCCATGACGAGGAGGGAGTAGTTCACCCTCGGGGCTGAGGGTATGTACCAGTAGCTATGTGTTTGATCTCTCTCTCGTGTTCTCTCTCGTGTTCCTCTATGGCACGATCTTGATGTATCCTGAGCTTTGCTATTGTAGTTGGATCTTATGATGTTTCTCCCCCTCTACTCTCTTGTGATGAATTGAGTTTCCACTTTGAAGTTATCTTATCGGATTGAGTCTTTTATGAACACTTGATGTATGTCTTGCCGTGATTATCTGTGGTGACAATGGGATATCATGTGCCACTTGATGTATGTTTTGGTGATCAACTTGCGGGTTTCGTGACACTTGGGAACCTATGCATAGGGGTTGGCACACGTTCTTGACTCTCCGGTAGTAGCTTTGTGCCGCTCTTTGAAGTACTTTTATGTTGGTTGGATGAATCTGAGATTGTGTGATGCATATCGTATAATCATGCCCACGGATACTTGAGGTGACAATGGAGTATCTAGGTGACATTAGGTTTTTGGTTGATTTGTGTCTTAAGGTGTTATTCTAGTACGAACTCTTTTATAGACCGATCCGAAAGAATAACTTTGTGGTGGTTTCGTACCCGACCATAATCTCTACGTTTCTTCTCTGCTATTAGTGTCTTTGGAGTGACTCTTTGTTGCATGTTGAGGGCTTTTCATATGTTCTATCTATGTTATTATTGTTGAAAGAACTTGCACTAGTGAAAGTTTGAACCCTAGGCCTTGTTTCCTATCATTGCAATACCGTGTACGCTCAATTTTATAATTAGTTACCTTGCTGTTTTTATTATTTCAGATTACAAAAACCTTTATCTACTATCTATTTTGCACTTGTATCACCATATCTTCGCCGAAATAGTGCACCAATACAATTTACCATTGTATTGGGTGTGTTGGGGACACAAGAGACTTTTTGTTATTTGGTTGCAGGGTTGTTTGAGAGAGACCATCTTCATCCTACGCCTCCTACGGATTGATAAAACTTAGGTCATCCACTTGAGGGAAATTTGCTACTGTCCTACAAACCTGTGCACTTGCAGGCCCAACAACGTCTACAAGAAGAAGGTTGTGTAGTAGACATCAAGCTCTTTTCTGGCGCTGTTACCGGGGAGGCTAGGTGCTTGAAGGTATATCTTTAGATCTTGCAATCGAGTCTTTTTGTTTCTTGTTTTAGCACTAGTTAGTCTATAAAAGAAAATTACAAAAAAATGGAGTTAAGTTTATCTCATACGCTTCACCTTTTTAATATCTTTCGTGAGTATGATGGAAAGGATAATTGTGCTCAAGTGCTAGAAGAAGAAATCTATAAAATGTTTGGCACTAAATCTTTGTATGATGAGCATGATTGCAATGTTGTTAGTATGAATTCCTTGAATATCCATGATGCTAATGATATGCAAAGCCACAAGCTTGGGGAAGCTATGTTTGATGAATATGATATATTTTGTCCCCCAAGCTTTGATGAGCAAATTTACTATGATGAAAGCATGCCTCCTATCTATGATGATTATTGTAATGATACGTATGCTATAAAGAAGAAGTTTGCTTATGTGGAGAGTAGTAAATTTTCTATGCTTGTAGATCCTGAAAAGAATGCTTTAGGTGCTGGTTATATTGTTGAATTCATTCATGATGCTACTGAAAATTATTATGAGGGAGGAATATATGCTTGTAGGAATTGCAATAATATGAAGTTTCCTCTCTATGTGCTTAAAATCTTGAAGCTATGTTTGTTTTACCTTCCTATGCTTGTTGATTATTGTTCCCATAAGTTGTTTGCTCACAAAATCACTATGCATAGGAAGTGGGTTAGACTTAAATGTGCTAGTCATATGCTTCATGATGCTCCCGTTATGTTTCAATTCTTATCTTTTATTTGAGCATCATTGTCATCATCATGCCTAGCTTGAAAAGGCATTAAAGAAAAGCGCTTGTTGGGAGACAACCCAATATTTATCCTTACTGTTTTTGCGTGTCCACATGATTATGCTACTGTAGTAATCATGTTTTATAGCTTTTGTTTCAATAAAGTGCCAAGTAAGACCTTTAGGATAGCTTACGGTGATAGTTGTGTTGATCCTGCTGAAAATCAGAAACTTTTGCACCCAGTAATTTAGTTTTGTTAATTCACAGAAACGTGCTTCTGATATGATTAGTTTTTCTATAGATTGGTACACGAATTGCTTAGGACTTCCTAATTTGGTAGGATTTTTGGAGTTCCAGAAGTATACATTTAATACAGATTACTACAGACTGTTCTGTTTTTGACAGATTCTGTTTCCTATGTGTTGTTTGCTTATTTTGATGAATCTATGAGTAGTATCGGAGGGTATGAACCATAGATGAGTTGAAGTACAGTAGATATTACACCAATATGAATTTATAATGAGTTCATTACAGTACCTAAGTGGTGGTTTTATTTTCTTATACTAACGGAGCTTGCGAGTTTTCTGTTGAGTTTTGTGTTGTGGAGTTTTCAAGTTTTGGGTAAGGATTTGATGGACTATGGAATAAGGAGTGGCAAGAGCCTAAGCTTGGGGATGCCCATGGCACCCCAAGGTAATATTCAAGGACAAACAAGAGCCTAAGCTTGGGGATGCCCCGGATGGCATCCCCTCTTTCGTCTTCGTTCATCGGTAACTTTACTTGGAGCTATATTTTTATTCACCACATGATATGTGTTTTGCTTTGAGCGTCATTTCCTTTTGTTAGTTTTGCTTGATTTTATTTATAATAATATTTTGCATCTTTAGTTTCAATAAAGAAGTCAAGGATAGCCTTTGCCATGCTTATTTTGCTAGTATACATGTTGCTGTTTGAAAAACAGAAAGTTTACCGCTGTTGCAAAAATTCCCTAGAAAAGTCAGAGTGTGGTATAATGTTGAATATTTTTGCGTATTGAGCTCTGATAAATTTATTACAGTGGGAATTTTAGTTCATAATTTTTGGAGTCAGGTAAGTATTGATACTCTTGCATTCTTTACAGACTGTACTGTTTTGGCAGATTGCTGTTATGGTTGCATTGTTTGCATATGTTTGCTTGTTTAATGATTCTATTTGAAGGTGGGAGTATTAAATATGCAGAGGCATTTAGTATTCAATGTTGAATAATAATGTTAGTGATTTGTTACAGTAGAAAATGATAAGGTTTTGCATTGGTTTATACTAACCTATCTCACGAGTTCTTGTTGAGTTTGTTGTGAATGAAGCTTTTGATAAAAAGAGAAACCATGATATGAGAGGAATTAAGGAGACACAAAACTTCAAGCTTGGGGATGCCCAAGGCACCCCAAGATAATATTTCAAGAAGTCTCAGGCATCTAAGCTTGGGGATGCCCCGGTAGGCATCCCACCTTTCTTCTTCAACAACTATCGGTTAGTATCGGTTGAGCCTAAGTTTTTGCTTCTTCACATGAGTTGTGCTATCCTTGCAGTGTAGTTTTCTTTAGCTTTGCTTGCTGTTTGAATAAAGTATCAAGATCTTAAATTCTTAAATGAGAGAGAGCCTTACATGAATTGGAATTTGCTAGAATACTCTATGTGCTTCACTTATATCTTTTGAGCTTGATAATTTTTGCTCTACTGCTTCACTTATACCTTTTAGAGCATGGTGGTAGTTTTATTTTGGAGAAATAGTTGAACTCTCATGCTTCACATATATTATTTTGAGAGTCTTACATAGCATGGTGATTTGCTTAATATTAATATACTTGGTATTCAAGATATGTGAAACTTTCTTTTGAGTGAATTGAATACCAAGATAAGTTTGATGCTTGATAATTGTTTTGAGATATGGAGGTGATAATATCAAAGTCGTGCTAGTTGGGTGATTATGAATTTGAGAAATACTTGTGTTGAAGTTTGCAAGTCCTGTAGCATGCATGTAAAGTTAAAGTTGTGTAACAAATTTGAAACATGAAGTGTACCTGGCTTGTGCATCCTTATGAGTGGCGGTCGGGGACGAGCGATGGTCTTTTCCTACCAATCTATCCCCATAGGAGCATGCGCATAGTACTTGATTTTTGATGGCTTCTAAATTTTTGCAATAAGTATATGAGTTCTTTTGACTAATGTTGACTCCATGGATTATATGCACTCTCATCTTTCCGCCTTTGCTAGCCTATTCGGTACCGTGCATTGCCCTTTCTCACCTTGAGAGTTGGTGCAAACTTCGCCGGTGCATCCAAACCCCATGATACGATACGCTCTATCACACATAAACCTCCTTATATCTTCCTCAAAACAGCCACCATACCTACCTATCATGGCATTTCCATAGACATTCCGAGATATATTGCCATGCAACTTCCACCATCATCATCATGACATACATTACTTTTGTTGTATTGCCATTGCATGATCATGTAGTTGACATCGTATTTGTGGCAAATCTACCATGCATTATTTTTCATACATGTCACTCTTGATTCATTGCACAATCCCGGTACACCGCCGGAGGCATTCATATAGAGTCATATCTTGTTCTAAGTTTCGAGTTGTAATCCTTATGTTGTAATCAATGAAAGTGTGATGATCATCATTGTTAGAGCATTGCCCGAATAAAAAAAGAAAGGCCCCAAAAAGGGGAAAGGCCAAAAAAAAGAAAGGCCTAAAAAAAGGGCAATGCTACTATCTCTTTTTCCACACTTGTGCTTCAAAGTAGATCCTTGTTCTTCATGTAGTGAGTCTCATAAGTTGTCTTTTTATACTAGTGGGAATTTTTCATTATAGAACTTGGCTTGTATATTCCTACGATGGGCTTCCTCAAATTCCCTAGGTCTTCGTGAGCAAGCAAGTTGGATGCACACCCACTAGTTTTCTTTTGTTGAGCATACATAGCTCTAGTGCATCCGTTGCATGGCAATCCCTACTCCTCGTGTTGACATCAATTGATGGGCATCTCCATAGCCCGTTGATTATCCTCGTCAATGTGAGACTTTCTCCTTTTTCTGTCTTCTCCACACAATCCCCATCATCATATTCTATTCCACCCATAGTGCTATATCCATGGCTCACGCTCATGTATTGCGTGAAGGTTGAAAAAGTTTGAGATTATTTAAGTATGAAACAATTGCTTGGCTTGTCATCGGGGGTATATAAGTTGGGAACATCTTTGTGTGACGAAAATGAAGCATAGCCTAACTATATGATTTTGTAGGGATGAACTTTCTTTTGCCATGTTATTTTGAGAAGACATGATTGCTTTGATTAGTATGCTTGAAGTATTATTATTTTTGTGTCAATATGAACTTTCGTCTTGAATCTTTCGGATCTGAATATTCATATCACACTTAAGAAGATTTACATTGAAATTATGCCAAAGTATCACCCCGCATCAAAAATTCTTTTTTTATCATTTACCTACTCGAGGACGAGCAGGAATTAAGCTTGGGGATGCTTGATACGTCTCCAACGTATCTATAATTTTTTATTGCTCCATGCTACTTTATCTACTGTTTTAGGCAATATTGGGCTTTATTATCCACTTTTATATTATTTTTGGGACTAACCTATTAACCGGAGGCCCAACCCAGATTTGTTGTTTTATGCCTATTTCAGTGTTTCGAGGAAAAGGAATATCAGACGGAGTCAAAACGGAACGAAATCAACTGGAGAAGTTAATTTTGGAAGGAAAACAATCTGTTGGGCTTGGAGTGCACGTCAGGGGATTCTCGGGCTGCCCACAAGGGTGGGGGGCGCCCCCCTGGGCGCGCACCCCTACCTCGCGAGCACCCCGGAGGTCCACCGACGTACCCCCTGCACCCATATATACCTACGTACCCTAAAACTTCCAGAACAGAAGATAGATCGGGAGTTCCGCCGCCGCAAGCCTCTGTAGCCACCAAAAACATTTCGGGAGCCCGTTCCGGCACCCTGCCGGAGGGGGATCCCATCACCGGTGGCCATCTACATCATCCCGGCGCTATCCATGACAAGGAGGGAGTAGTTCACCCTCGGGGCTGAGGGTATGTACCAGTAGCTATGTGTTTGATCTCTCTCTCTCTCGTGTTCTCTCTCGTGTTCCTCTATGGCACGATCTTGATGTATCCCGAGCTTTGCTATTGTAGTTGGATCTTATGATGTTTCTCCCCCTCTACTCTCTTGTGATGAATTGAGTTTCCCCTTTGAAGTTATCTTATCAGATTGAGTCTTTTATGAACACTTGATGTATGTCTTGCCGTGATTATCTATGGTGACAATGGGATATCATGTGCCACTTGATGTATGTTTTGGTGATCAACTTGCGGGTTTCGTGACACTTGGGAACCTATGCATAGGGGTTGGCACACGTTCTTGACTCTCCGGTAGTAGCTTTGGGCCACTCTTTGAAGTACTTTTATGTTGGTTGGATGAATCTGAGATTGTGTGATGCATATCGTATAATCATGCCCACGGATACTTGAGGTGACAATGGAGTATCTAGGTGACATTAGGGTTTTGGTTGATTTGTGTCTTAAGGTGTTATTCTAGTACGAACCCTTTTATAGATCGATCCGAAAGAATAACTTTGTGGTGGTTTCGTACCCGAACATAATCTCTACGTTTGTTCTCCTCTATTAGTGTCTTTGGAGTGACTCTTTGTTGCATGTTGAGGGTTTGTCATATGTTCTGTCTATGTTATTATTGTTGAGAGAACTTGCACTAGTGAAAGTATGAACCCTAGGCCTTGTTTCCTATCATTGCAATAGCATTTATGCTCACTTTTATCATTAGTTACCTTGCTGTTTTTATTATTTCAGATTACAAAAACCTTTATCTACTATCTATTTTGCACTTGTATCACCATCTCTTCGCTGAACTAGTGCACCTATACAATTTACCATTGTATTGGGTGTGTTGGGGACACAAGAGACTTTTTGTTATTTGGTTGCAGGGTTGTTTGAGAGAGACCATCTTCATCCTACGCCTCCTACGGATTGATAAACCTTAGGTCATCCACTTGAGGGAAATTTGCTACTGTCCTACAAACCTATGCACTTGCAGACCCAACAACGTCTACAAGAAGAAGGTTGTGTAGTATACATCAGGGGGCAATGCTGATGATCATCACACTTCTATTTATTTACAACTCATGAGTTACAACTCAAAACTATAACAAGATATGACTCCATATCAATGCCTCCGGCGGTGTACCGGGATGGGCAATGAATCAAGAGTTACATGTATGAAAAATTATGCATGGTGGCTTTGCCACAAATACGATGTTAACTACATGATCATGCAAGGCAATATGACAATGATGATGTGTGTCATGAAAAACGGAATGGAACGGTGGAAAGTTGCATGGCAATATATCTCGGAATGGCTATGGAAATGCCATAGTAGGTAGGTATGGTGGCTGTTTTAAGGAAGATATAAGGACGTTTATGTGTGATAGAGCGTATTGTATCACGGGGTTTGGATGCACCGGTGAAGTTTGCACCAACTCTCAAGGTGAGAAAGGGCAATGCACGGTACCGAAGAGGCTAGCAATGATGGAAAGGTAAAATTGTGTATAATCCATGGAGTCAACATTAGTCATAAAGAACTCATATACTTATTGCAAAAGTTTTGTTAGCCGTCGAACCAAAGTACTACTACACATGCTCCTAGGGGGGAGGTTGGTAGGAGTTAACTACCGTGCACCCCCGACCTCCACTCAAGGGAAGGCAATCAAAAGAGCACCCTATGCAATACATTTGTTACACAACTTTTACCATACGTGCATGCTACGGGACTTGCCAACTTCTAAACAGGGATTCTTTAAATTCATAATCACCCAACTAGCATGACTCTAATATCACTACCTCCATATCTCAAAACAATTATCAAGTATCAAATTGATAATAGCATCCAATTCACTTCCTATGATAGTTTTTATTATACCCAACTTGGATGCCCATCATTCTAGGACCAATTTTATAACCATAGCAAATACCATGCTGTTCTAAGAGACTCTCAAAATAATATAAGTGAAGCATGAGAGATTAATATTTTCTACAAAATCAAGCCACCGCCGTGCTCTAAAAGATTTAAGTGAAGCACTAGAGCAAAACTATCTAGCTCAAAAGATATAAGTGAAGCACATTCTAATAAATTCCAATCAAGTGGGTTTCTCCCAAAAGGTGTGTACAGCAAGGATGATTGTGGTAAACTAAAAAGCAAAGACTAATATCATACAAGACGCTCCAAGCAAAACACATATCATGTGGCGAATAAAAATATAGCTCCAAGTAAAGTTACCGATAGACGAAGACGAAAGAGGGGATGCCTTCCGAGGCATCCCCAAGCTTAGGATTTTGGTTATCCTTGAATATCTTGGGGTTCCATGGGCATCCCCAAGCTTAGGCTCTTGCCACTCCTTATTCCATAGTCCATCAAATCTTTACCCAAACTTGAAAACTTCACAACACAAAACTCAACAGGAAATCTCATGAGCTCCGTTAGTGCAAGAAAGAAAAACCACCACATAAGGTACTGTAATGAACTCATTCTTTATTTATATTGGTGTTAAACCTACTGTATTCCAACTTCTCTATGGTTCATACCACTTAATACTAGCCATAGATGCATCAAAATAAGCAAACAACACACGAAAAACAGAAGCTGTCAAAAACAGAACAGTCTGTAGAAATCTGTAACTCTCGAATACTTCTGGAACTCTAAAAGTCCTACCAAAATAGGAAGTCCTGGGAAATTTTCTATTGATCTACAGCAAAAATAATCAACGCAAAATCACGTTTCTGTGAATTACTAAAATTATTTTCGTGCGCGCAAAGTTTCTATTTTTCAGCAGAATCAAATTAACTATCACCGTAGGTTATCCTATAGGTTCTACTTGGCACAAACACTAATTAAAACATGAAAACACATCTAAACAGAAGCTAGATGAAATATTTATTACTAAACAGAAGCAAAAAGCAAGAAACAAAAATAAAATTGGGTTGCCTCCCAACAAGCGCTATCGTTTAACACCCCTAGCTAGGCATTGATAATTTTAATGATGCTCACATGAAAGACAAGGATTGAAGCGCAAAGAGAGCATCATGAAACACGTGACAAACACATCTAAGTCTAACATATTTCCTATGCATAGGCATATTATAAGCAAAAAAATTTGCAAGGCAAGCAAAAACTAGCATAAGCAAGGAAGAAGAAAGAGACGATAGCAATCTCAACATGACAAGAGGTAATTTAGTAACATGAAAATTTTTACAACCATATTTTCCTCTCTCATAATAATTACATGTAGGATCATAAGAAAATTCAACAATATATCTATCACAAAACATATTCTCAACACGATCCACATGCATGCAAAGTTGACACTCTTCCAAGATAGTGGGATTAACATTAACTAAAGTCATGACCTCTCCAAACCCACTATTATCAAAAATAGCATAAGACTGAACATACTCCAAATATGTGGGATCTAAAGTTGATACTCTTCCAAACCCACTTTCAATATTATTGCAAACACTACTATCAATCTCATATTCATCATGGGGCTTAAATAAAGTTTCAAGATCATAAGAAGAATCACCCCAATCATGATCATTGCAACAAGTAGTAGACATAGCAAAATTAGCATCCCCAAGCTTAGGGTTTTGCATATTATTAGCACAATTGACATCAATAGAATTTATAATAAAATCATTGCAATCATGCTTTTTATTCAAAGATCTATCATGAATCGCTTCATAAAGTACTTCATCAAAATTTTTAGATTCATGAATTTCAAGCAAAACCTCATAAAGATAATCTAGTTCACTCAACTCACTAACAATAGGTTCATCATAATTGGATCTCGTAAAGAGATTAGCAAGTGGATGAGGATCCATAAACTTTTAGCAAGAGAAGATGCAAGCAAAAATAAGGTACATGGTAACACAAGATCGAACGGAAGGAGGGCGAATAAAACGGCAAGGGTGAAGTGGGGGAGAGGAAAACGAGAGGCAAATGGAAAATAACGTAATGCGAGGGAGATGAGTTTGTGATGGGTACTTAGTATGTCTTGACTTGAGCAAAGACCTCCCCGACAACGGCGCTAGAAATCCTTCTTGCTACGTCTTGAGCTTGCGTTGGTTTTCCTTGAAGAGGAAAGGGTGATGCAGCAAAGTAGCGTAAGTATTTCCCTCAGTTTTTGAGAACCAAGGTATCAATACAGTAGGAGGATCCTCACAAGTCCCACGCACCTACACAAACAAAAAAGAACCTCGCAACCAACACAATAAAGGGGTTGTCAATCCCTTCACGACCACTTGCGAAAGTGAGATCTGATAGAGATAATATGATAAGATAAATGTTTTCGGTATTTTTATGATATAGATTGGAAAAGTAAAGATGCAAATAAAAGTAGATGGTAAACTTATATAATAAAAGATAGACCCGGGGCCATAGGTTTCACTAGTGGCTTCTCTCAAGATAGCATAAGTATTACGGTGGGTGAACAAATTACTGTAGAGCAATCAATAGAAAAGTGAATAATTATGATATTATCTAGGCATGATCATGTATATAGGCATCACGTCCATGACAAATAGACCGACTCCTGCCTGCATCTACTACTATTACTCCACACATCGACCGCTATCCAGCATGCATCTAGAGTATTAAGTTCATAAAGAACAGAGTAACACATTAAGAAATATCACATGATGTAGAGGGATAAACCCATGCAATATGATATAAACCCCATCTTTTTATCCTCGATGGCAACAATACAATACGTGCCTTGCTGCCCCTGCTGTCACTGGGAAAGGACACCGCAAGATTGAACCCAAAGCTAAGCACTTCTCCCATTGCAAGAAAGATCAATCTACTAGGCCAAACCAAATTGATAATTCAAAGAGACTTGCAAAGATAATTTAATCACACATAAAAGAATTCAGAGGAGATTCAAATATTTATCATAGATAAACTTGATCATAAACCCACAATTCATCAGATTTCGACAAACACACCACAAAAAGAGTTACATCGAATAGATCTCCAAGAAGATCGAGGAGAACTTTGTATTGAGATTCAAAGAGAGAGAAGAAGCCATCTAGCTAATAACTATGGACCCGAAGGTTTGTGGTAAACTACTCACAACTCATCGGAAGGGCCTTGGAGATGATGTAGAGGCCCTCCGTGGTCGATTCCCCCTCCGGCGGAGCGCCGGCGGAGGCTCCAAGATGGCATCTCATGGATACAGAAGGTTACGGCGATGGAAATAGTTTTTCGTGGTCGCTTTTGATGTTTTCAGGGTACGTGAGTATATATAGGAGGAAAAAGTAGGTCGATGGACGCTCGAGGGGCCCATGAGGGTGGGGGTGCGCCCACCTGTAGGGCGCGCGTTGGGCACGCTCGTGGCCGCCTCCTCTGTTGCTTGACGTCCACTCCAAGTCCCCTGGATCACGTTTGTTCCAAAAAGATCGCTCCCGAAGGTTTCATTCAGTTTGGACTCCGTTTGATATTCCTTTTCTTCGAAACACTGAAATAGGCAAAAAACAGCAATTTGGGTTGGGCCTCTAGTTAGTAGGTTAGTCCCAAAAATGATATAAAAGTGTAAAGTAAAGCCCATAAACATCCAAAACGGGTAATATAATAGCATGGAACAATAAAAAATTATAGATACGTTGGAGACGTATCAGAATGAAACCTTTGCGGTGATCTTTCTTGGACCGACAGCAATCCAGAAGACTTGGAGTCGAAGTCTAGGACTCTACGAGGAGGCCACGAGGCAGGAGGGCGCGCCCAGGGGGGTAGGCGCGCCCCCACCCTCGTGGGCCCCTCGTGGCTCCAGCGACCTAGTTCTTTCGCCTATATATACTCTTATACCCTAGAAACATCAGGGGATCCACGAAACCACTTTTCCACCGCCGCAACCTTCTGTACCGGTGAGACCCATCTTGGGGCCTTTTCCGGCGATCTGCTGGAGGGGGAATAAATCACGGAGGGCTTCTACATCAACACCATTGCCTCTCCGATGAAGCGTGAGTAGTTTAACACAGACCTTCGGGTCCATAATTATTAGCTAGATGGCTTCTTCTCTCTCTTTGATTCTCAATACTAAGTTCTCCTCGATGTTCTTGGAGATCTATTCGATGTAATACTCTTTTGCGGTGTGTTTGCCGAGATCTGATGAATTGTAGATTTATTAACAAGATTATCTATGAATATTATTTGGTTCTTGATACGTCTCCGTCGTATCTATAATTTTTGATTGTTCCATGCCAATATTATTCCACTTTCATATACTTTTGGCAACTTTTTATACTATTTTTGGGACTAACATATTGATCCAGTGCCCAGTGCAAGTTCCTGCTTGTTGCACGTTTTCTATTTCGCAGGAACCCCATATCAAACGGAGTCCAAATGGGATAAAAACGGATGGAGATCATTTTTGGAATATTTATGATTTTTGGGAAGAAAAACCAATGCGGGACGGTGCCCGAGGGGGCCACGAGGCAGGGGGAAGGCACTCCCCTGACCCTCGTGGGCACCCCGTAAGACGGTTGATGCTCTTCTTTTGCTGCAAAAAAGCTATTTTTCGGAGAAAAACCTAGGCGGAAGTTTTAATCCAATCGGAGTTACGATCTCCGGATATATAAGAAACGGTGAAAGGGTAGAATCCTAGAGCGCAGAAATAGAGAGAGATAGATCCAATCTCGGAGGGGCTCTCGCCCCTCCCACGCCATGCAGACCATGGACCAGAAGGGAAACCCTTCTCCTATCTAGGGAGAAGGTCAAGGAAGAAGAAGAAGAAGAAGGGGGGCTCTCTCCCCCTTGCTTCCGGTGGCGCCGGAGTGCTGCCGGGGGCCATCATCATCACCGCGATCTACACCAACAACTTCACCTCCTTGATCACCAACTCTTCCCTCCTCTATGCAGCGGTGTAACCCCTCTTTTACCCACTGTAATCTCTACTTAAACATGGTGCTCAACGCTATATATTATTTCCCAATGATCTATGGCTATCCTATGATGTTTGAGTAGATCCGTTTTGTCCTATGGATTAATTGATGATCGTGATTGGTTTGAGTTGCATGTTTTATTATTGGTGCTGTCCTATGGTGCTCTCCGTGTGGGGCAAGCGTGAGGGATCCCCGCTGTAGGGTTTGCAATATGTTCATGATTTGCTTATGGTGGGTGGCGTGAGTGACAGAAGCACAGACCCAAGTAAGTAGGTTGTTTGCGTATGGGATAAAGGGGACTTGATACTTTAATGCTATGGTTGGGTTTACCTTAATGATCTTTAGTAGTTGTGGATGCTTGCTAGAGTTCCAATCATAAGTGCATATGATCCAAGAAGAGAAAGTATGTTAGCTTATGCCTCTCCCTCAAATAAAATTGCAATAGTGAGTACCGGTCTAGCTATCGATTGCCTAGGGACAAATAACTTTCTCGTGACAAAAAGCTCTCTACTAAAACTAACATAGTTGTGTCTTCATATAAAAAGCCCCTAGTTTTTATTTGCGTGTTCCTTGTTATCTTGCAAACCTATCCAACAACACCTACAAAGTACTTCTAGTTTCATATTTGTTCTAGGTAAAGTGAACACTAAGCGTGCGTAGAGTCATATCAGTGGCAGATAGGACTTGAGAGAATATTTGTTCTACCTTTAGCTCCTCGTTGGGTTCGACACTCTTACTTATCGAAAGAGGCTACAATTATCCCCTACACTTGTGGGTTATCAAGACCTTTTTCTGGCGCCGTTGCCGGGGAGTCATAACGTGGGGTGAATATTCTCGTGTGTGCTTGTTTTCTTTATCACTAAGTAATTTTTATTTGATGTTATAAGTTGTTCTTTATCTTGAGTTATGGATATGGAACACGAAATACCAAAAAAATTAGGTGTACTTGCTACTCATGGAGATGGTGAACCTCCTAAAACCCTCGATGCTCATTATGTGAAAGAAATTATGTACTACTTTAATAATCCTAAGAAAACCCCATTCAATTATGTTATGGGAGACACGTTGGATCAACGTGAATACTTTAGGGATTATCGCTTGACACAAAAAGGGAAACTATTATGGGATCAAATTTATATGTTGCATTGGTATGCTAGGCAACTATGCTTGAGATACGATTATACTTGTTGCTCTAGAATGAAGGCTCCACACCTTTCCTTTTCATGCAAATTTAATGATAATGAAACCTTGGCTTCTTATGCTAATGGTATATATGATTACTATGATGTGGAACAAATAGAAGAATTTGTTGCTTTTATGGGTGCTTATGAGATTGAATCTTTGTTTAAAACATGTGAAAATCTTGATGATGTTATTTATAGACCTGAAAATTTTGTTATACTTAAATATTGCTATGAAAATTATGAATATAATGCCGATATTGATGCATTTATTGAAGAAATCTCCGCTGTCCAAGAAGAGACTAATATTTTGCAGGAGTCTATGGAAGAAGAAATTGATGAAATTGTGAGCTCATTGGATGAAAAAGATGATGAGGAGAGCAAAGAACAAAAGGAGGAAGAGCGGATTAGCTACCCGTGCCCACCTTCTAATGAGAGTAACCCTTCAGCTCATACATTGTTTAATTTCCGTTCGTGCTTACCGAAGGATGATTGCTATGATGATTGTTATGATCCCGTTGATTCTCTTGAATTATCCCTTTTTGATGATGCTTGTGGCCAAGATGCCAATATGAATTATGCTTATGGAGATGAACTTGCTATAGTTCCTTATGTTAAACATGAAATTGTTGCTATCGCACCCACGCATGATAGTCATATTATCTTTTTGAATTCTCCCGACTACACTATATCGGAGAAGTTTGTGCTTATTAAGGATTATATTGATGGGTTGCCTTTTACCATTGCACATGATGATTTTGATAGATGTAATATGCATGTGCTTGCTGATCCTACTTGCAATTATTATGAGAGAGGAACTATATCTCCACCCCTCTATGTTTCCAATATGATAAAATTGCAAGAAACTTCTTATACTATGCATTGGCCTTTACTTGGTGTGCATGAATTGTTCTTTTATGACATGCTGATGCATAGGAAAAGAGTTAGACTTCGTCATTGCTTGATATATGTTACTTTGTGCTCACTAGTAAATTACAAATCATTGTTTTAAAATTGGCTTTGATATACCTTGGGATCCGGGTGGATCCATTACTTAAGCATTGTATGCCTAGCTTAATGGCTTTAAAGAAAGCGCTACCAGGGAGACAACCCGGAAGTTTTAGAGAGTCCTTTATTTATGTTGAGTTCTTTTATATAGTACAAAAACAAAAAAATAAAGAGGGGAACCCAAATCTTTTCAAAAAGGAAAGTGAAAGTGAGAAAGACAAGCATTGTTGAAGTGGGGGAGCTCTTTGAACTTTGTTCATGCTCATGGAAACTTTGTGAATCTTAATTACAGAAACTTTTCATCAAAAATAATTATCCCCTTGTACAATTCCATTGTATTATAAAAATAATATGCTAAGGTTTGCCTTTAGGATGTTTACAATGCTTGTTGGTTTGTGCGGTGCAGGACAGAAACTGTCACAGCCCCAGATCAGCCCTTGTTTGTTTTTGCTTTAGCATCCATGCAACATGTTTAAATTTTATGAAATTTGAAATGGGGATTGCTCAAACCCTAGCATTAAAGGAATTCACTAGGTTCACCTAAAATACTTTCAAGTAATGTCCAAAGGGCTTCCAAAAATGTTCATGATTTTTGACAAAGGTGAAAAGCCTCTACCAAAAATGATGCCAATATTTTTGGGCCATTATGGAATTTTGAATAATCCATATTGTGTTTGAATTGGGGCATTTAAATACTATTAATATTTTTAAATGCTCCAACAATTCTGAAAATAGTTAAGGGCCTTTGTAATAATTCATTTAATGGCCACAATTATTTGCAGGATTTATTAAAATGATTTGGGCTATAAACTAAATCAGAAACAAAACTACAGAAATAGAAAACAGAACTGAAATAGAAAAATAAGGGAGAGAGGCCACCTGGGCCACTTACCTGCTTACCTGCCCGGCCCAGCTTCCCCAGCGGCCCAGCCCACCTGGCCCCCTTCTCCTGTCTTCTTCCCGTGCCAGCGCACGAAGCAGCTGCGTGCTGGACGCACGCGCGCCGACGCCGGCCACCTCCTGCTTCGCCGTGGCAGCCTCCCCGACCCCCTCGCGACGCCACGGAGACGGCCTCGACCCCCTCGACCGTCTCTCTCTCTCTGGACCCCCTCCTCCTCCTCTGTTCTCCCTCCCTCTCGTCACCGAACGCACCTGGGAGCGCCGCTCGCCGTAGCCATGACCACGGCCACCCCCTCCCCTCTCCGACGTGCTCCCGAGCTCCTGCACCTCGTCGCCAACCCCCTCACCGAGCCACGTGACCGGAAGGGCCCCGAGCAGCCGCCATCGTCATCATCTCCGAGCTTCGGCCCCGGTGCCGTCTCCGTCGAATTCGGCCACTCCGGCGCGCCCCCGAGCCCACTGACCCTCCCTACAGCTCCGCGGTGAGCCTCCGTGCAGAACCCCTCTCTCTCCCCTCGCGTTTGCGAGCTCTAGGCCATAGCCCCGTCGCGGCCGAACTCCGGCCGCCGCTGACCATGTCGCCGCCGTGGCCTGAGCTCGAACGGGTCGCGCCCGTGCATCTCACCGAGCTCGTGGTGACTCCAGGAGGCTGCGCAGTGCTTTACCTCACTCGCCCGTGCTCCACAACGCCGTTTTCGCCGAGGTCCGAACTCCGGCGCCGCCGCGAGCTCCATTCCGGTGAGCTCCGGCCACCCCAGCTCGAGCTGTTGCCACCCCTGGATGCGCACGAAGCCCAGCAACCCATAGCCGTAAACCACGCCCGAAACCATCCCCTGTAACGCTTTCCCGGGGCGTTTCCGTCGTCGGATTCGGTCGCCGCCGGCCGAACTCCGGTGGCCGGTGATGTGGTACGTCATTAGCCACTGATGACCCCACTAATTAACCTCCAGTGAAACTGACAGCCGGGCCCCACATCCTAACTAACTGGCTAACTAAACTAGATTAAGTTTAATCTAATTACCCTGGACCCACACGTCAACATTGACTGTGCTGACGTGTCGTTGACTGGGCCCACCTGCCAGCGACCTAAACGAGCCCTAAGTCACTGACTAATGGGACCCCCTGGTCAGGTTTGACCCGGGGCAGCCCTGTTGACTTGCTGATGCAAGCATGACGCAGTGCTGATGTCATAACTCATTTCCTGGATTTAATTTAATTCTGAAATTCCAGAAAATGGCCTAAAACTTCTAAAATTCATAGAAAATTAACCGTAACTCCAAATTAAATAATTTATATATGAAAAATTATCAGAAAAATTCAAGGAATCCATCTGTACCATTTTCATGCATGTTAGAACAACTTATAGCTGCTGTTTAGCACAAATCAATTAAATGGCATTTGAATAATCACATATGGAGTTTAAATTTGAATCTTGTATTCAAACCAACTTCATTTAATCTGTTGCTAGTTGCATTAGCTCAAAACACATTCATTTTGCCATGTCATGATCATGCATCATATTGTGCATTGCATTGATTGTGTTCCCTTCTGTGTTGCCGGTATTTGTCCCCTCTCGATAGACGTGATACCGATGATGTGATCGTTGACACTGATGAAGACTCAATGTTATCTTCAGAAGTGCCAGGCAAGCAAAACCCCCTTGTTCATTCTGATACAATCCCACTCTCTCGCTCCTGCTCTCTTTTACTGCATTAGGACAACAACGATTCAACTGTTACTTGCTGCGGTAGCTGAACCCCTTTATCCTCTGCATGACCTGTCATTGCCACAGTAAATAGATGAAACCCACTAGTATGAGTAGGAATTGTTTGAGCCCTGTTGTGCCTACTCATTCATGCTTGTTTGTCATGCCTGCTACTGCTTAGAGTTGAGTCAGGTCTGATTCATCGGGGATGAATCAGAGGCGTGTGAACATGTCCTACTGTGTGTGAGCTAAGTGTGTGAACACGATTTGGTAAAAGGTGTCGGTGAGAGGCCATGTAGGAGTACATGGTGGGTTGTCTCATTGAAGCCGTCCTCAGGAACTGAGTTCTGTGTTTGTGATCCATGATTCAGCTACTACCATACATTGGGCCCTGAAATATGACCCCGCTCGACTTCTTAATCACCCTTGTCCTCTGTCCAGGAGTTGCAAGTAGTTTCTGGTGTTTGTAGTATGCTGGAGGCCGTGGACAGCGCTGACCGTAGGGGTGGGCTGTGATGCGGTAGGCACGTGGCCGGGTATACCGGGCGCCCGTTTGGTGTCACGGAACCCTGTTCACATCGTTTGGGGCTGTGAGCGAAACTCCGGCCGGATCTCCTCATGGATGGAACCCGAATAGGCGATAAACCTGGACTAGAGACTTGAGTGTTTAGGTAGGTCGTGGTCTACACCCACGTCGGCTTTCGCTTGAAGTCTGCCGAGCACATGTCGTGTGCAGACGCTAAGTGGTGGAAACATGTATGAAGAAGTACACCCCTGCAGGGTTAACATCATCTATTCGAATAGCCGTGTCCGCGGTAAAGGACTTCTGGGTTGCTTATATCAGTTCATAGACAAGTGAAAGTGGATACTCTAAAATACGCAAGATAAGCGTGAGTGCTATGGATGGCGTTCTCGTAGGGAGACGGGAGCGGATCCATAGTGGTGTATTGATATGGTGAATATGTGGACTCGTGTGCGCCACCTCAAAAGAGTCGCTTGCAGTCGTAGTTTAGGATAGCCACCGAGTCAAAGCTGGCTTGCTGCAGTTAAACCCCACCATCCCCTTTGTTGATAATGATGCATATGTAGTTAGTTCTGATGTAAGTCTTGCTGGGTACATTTGTACTCACGTTTGCCTATTTTATGTTTTTGCAGAGAGACTTCAGTCTCACTAGTAGTTCCACGTGGACTTCGACGTTTAGCTTGTTACCTCAGCTACGATCTTGTGCCCTCGGCAGGATCTGGTAGATAGTCAGGCTTCTCAGCCTTTTTCATTTATAGATGTCTGTACCCAGACATGATAGCTTCCGCTTGTGCTTTGATTTGTATGCTCTGATTGTTGGGTCATGAGACCCATGTTTGTAATGTCTCGCTCCTCGGAGCCTATTGAATAAATTACTTGAGTCGTAGAGTCATGTTGTGATGCCATGTTGTATTGCACATATCGAGCATATTGTGTGTATGTTATTGAAATGCTTGGTATGTGTGGGATCTGACCATCTAGTTGTTTATCTTTAGTAGCCTCTCTTACCGGGAAATGTCTCCTAGTGTTTCCACCGAGCCATGGTAGCTTGCTACTGCTCCGGAACACTTAGGCTGGCCGGCATGTGTCCTTCTTCGTTCCTGTGTCTGTCCCTTCGGGGAAATGTCACGCGATGAATACCGGAGTCCTGTTAGCCCGCTACAGCCCGGTTCACCGGAGTCCTGCTAGCCCAGTGCTACAGCCTGGATTCACTCGCTGATGACCGACACGTTCGATGCTGGGTCATGGATGCCTGTCCCTGTAAGTTTGTGCCACTTTGGGTTTACGACTAGCCATGTCAGCCCGGGCTCCTTATCATATGGATGCTAGCGACACTGTCATATACGTGTGCCAAAAGGCGCAAACGGTCCCGGGTAAAGGTAAGGCGACACCCGTGGGAATACCGTGCGTGAGGCCGCAAAGTGATATGAAGTGTTACATGCTAGATCTATGTGGCATTGAGTCGGGGTCCTGACAGCGTTGGTATCAGAGCTTGACTGCCTGTAGGATTACCAAGCCAAACCGGTCGAAGTTGAGTCTAGAAATTCTTTAGTTATATAAGGGAATTGATTGTGGGATGGAACGTAAGGCTCTTTTTACTCCTTATACCTCATGCCCTTCTGATCTGAGTCATCTTATCTTTCCTGCGGGGATTAAGAACTAGGCTATCTCTTCTTTCTATCAGGATCACGTGTTACTAATCAGTAGGCTTATAAGATTGCTAGATTTAAGTCTCAGTTCAGTTCCTACTACTTCCGTATGTTAATTGTTGATCTCGGAACCTTGATATTGTGCTTCTGAGTGGTTATGCCACCATTTTTGTGATTGTCTCAAATCTTTTTGAGCAATTATAGCCGTTATGCTGTCCGAGTCATCCCAGGTTTCTAAATAGTCTGATGCACTTGCAAATTCCTTCCTCCCGTTTCAATGTTCCTTTGGGCCAGATTAACCACACTAATTAGTGAGTTGAGGTACTCCGTTACCTTGACATATATGTTGGAGATATTATTATGACCCTAGGTGTCTTAGGGGATCATCTAGTAATTTAGCCATGATTTGTGTTTCCAGTGTGAAGATTCTGGCCTTTATTCTCGGAAGCATCCCGTGATGCTACTTAGTAGTAGGTATTCTACTCCCGGGTTCTGAACCCGAGATTCACTCTACCTACTTCATGTTGATAGTGATTGCTAGTGCCTTTAGGATATTAGTAACCTTTGTGATAGTCCTTGAAGTCCGTGGTATCTTCTTCTTCCAACTACCACGAACTACTTATGGCAGATGTTTATTGGATCAAAAAAAATCACAATTAGAGTACTCTTGAGGAGTTCTCCATTCATAAATCGTGACTCTGCCAGTTCTACCTTTCTGCATGGGTTATCCGGAAGAAATATGTTGAACTTGGTTCGACATACTAATCTATGCACCCACAACTCAGAAAGTTATATGTTCCTTTGAGTTGTTCTCTTTAGTTGCATTCTGACCCTCGTCTATCAATTGATAGTCAAGAGTATGCGTGCGTTCGTTCATCGATGCCTATGACTCTTGTGGTCTGTCAAGCCATTCTATTCCGGAATGACTAGGAGAAACAAACTCCAGTACCTCTTCCATATCTAGGATTGGGTCAAAGTAGTTGTATTCCGCAGATCAAATGCCAATCCAGCTTTTGGTTCTGCTCTACCTTGGAGTATTACATATTTTATATCGAGATTGTTATAGGAATTGCACACCATCCCATGAACTCTTGGTACAGTGATACTTCTTGCCATCACTGTTCATTCCTCGGCCCTCGTGCTGATGCAACCGGAATACCGATAAATGAATTGTGATGTGTGAAATCAATACTGCTAGCAACTCTGTTGCTTGGTAGTTAAAGGATAATAATTTCATTCTTAGTATGTTGGTTTCGAATCATCCTTCTAAGACTGATCGTGCTACCTAGTCCTTATTTCGGTGCACCCTTCGATTGATGAGTTAGGATCTTGTCAAGTCCTCACTCATTTGATCATATCGTCTTGCCCTCAAAAGCAAGATTGTTCTCGAGCTTAGTAACATACCGGTGGTTCGTGATTTTCCGAATATCTTCTTGGAAGTATTACCAGGTTGTCACCTGACTGCTATGTTGAGCTCGTGATCAAGTCGGTTTCTTGTGAACCACCTTCTCTCCAAGAATCGGTGTTAGATATCCCTGAGCTAGTTGGTTAAGCTAAACGACAACTTGGAGAGTTGGAAGATAAAAGCTTGCCTGACTTAGTTCGTTCCAAAGGGATATTCTTGTGTAGTGTGTGTTGAAGAAAGATGATATCTTCATCGATTGGTCCTTGTGATCAGTTGCTGGACCTATTGTCTTATCAATCCTTTGATTTGAGTGTGGGCTATCGTCAAATCAAGTCGGAACCAACGATGTTCGTAATGTTGTCTTACTCGTGGTTGATCCCTCGAGCATACACCATTATATCTTTTGGGTCTGACCAATGCTATCACTTGTTCACTTAACTATGGAATTCCTTTTAAAAGGAAACCCAGATGAATTGTTGTTGTGCCCATTGACAACATCCTTGTCTTCTCCATAATTTTGCTGAACATTAAGCTAGTGTTGGAAACTTTTGAAAGCATTTGTTCATGCTAGCTCATGAAGCATATGTTTGGATGAAGGTTGTGACTTCCTTTAATTCATGTGCATCTGATGCAAGTTGCCGCCGTGGATTCGAGAAAGTCAATGTTGCTTTCTTTGGAATCATTCCAAATCAGTCATGCACACGTGCGAAGAATGCTGTGGTTTGAAGACTTGCAACCTTCAATCTATATGTATCCCTAGCACACCAAGCCACTGATTGATTTGTTCAAGGAGAAGGAGTTCCTTCATAAGAGCTAATCCGGACTTATGAAAGAACTTCGATACCCTCGTTGATGGTTCCCCCTCCTGAACTCGGTAGTGTTTTATTATAAGACTACCACGTGGTCATGCTTGTCCGGGACAACGTGTTCACATGTTTGTAGCAGAACCAGCTCATGTTTTGGAGCTTACTATCGTAGTTCATTTCCCAAGAATCTCACAACGTCATCTCGTCGATTTGTGTTGCAACTTTCATTTTTTTTTCCTAGACTCGATGAGTCTGGAATATCCTGACACCAACCAGATCTGAATCTCAGGCAGATATAATGGTTGGAACATTCTCCAAGAACTATAATATTGGTCCCTCGATAACCGGTAAAGTGGATGTCGTGGCCAACACACCCAGCCGGAAGACCTGTTATTATAATATCTTGATTGAGGAAGTTGGCCACCTCCCCATAAGGACTTCATAGGATTTACCTCCGTAACTGTTCCTTATGGATTCTATTGCTCCCGAAGTCCGACCTTTTACTTGATGTTTTAGATATCAAACCATATCTATGAATGGGTTATACTAGCACATCAAGGAGAACATTTGAAGCGGAGTGCTAAATGTCTCTCGGTCGATCATCCAGATTTTATTTGCTTGGCCTCGCTAAGGTGAAATCTGAGAAAGTGTTATCCTCCTTCGCATCTGCATCGTCCATCGCTATTCATCATGGTAGTATGTCGTGTTGTCAGCAACCTTGACGCGGTTGTTGATAAAACCTTGATGATTGTGGAAATGCTCAAGTTCTTGAGAGCACGCACAAGCGCTACGTCTTATCATCGGCACTAGCTGGGATTGCCCCAGATTTCCTCGGTTATGCTATAACCACTCCAACAGTGAATTCACTCTCTATTGTTGGGTTCTTCCCCAGTTACCAGAATCATTCCCAGCATTTGCATTTTGTTTCTAGCTTGCACCACCAATGTGCCATTCTACCATGGGTCTCTTTCATTTCCGGTGATAAGCAAATTCATCCATTACGTTGTCTTCAACAAGGTAATCCACATCATCCAAGTCCGAGTATGCCATTCTACCGACCCCCGCCAACCGATTGCCGTGATTTACCTTAGGCTGATATAGAGAGTCTCAATGATCTCTATATCAAAGGTAATTCTTTTTGCCACTTAAGGGGATATATCTTCGAGTCACCTTCCCTAAGGTGCATCATTGTGGTATCATGGCAACTTAACTCCTCGCTACGTTGACAACCGTTCACCACCTTCTTAGGTGTGGAATCGTTGTCTACCTAGTGAACCTTCGTCATCTGTTCCACTCCATTTCTCTAGAGGTGTGCTTCATCTCTCAGCTCGAGAGATGTTGCTATGTCTCATTCCGTGAGTTAATCCTGAGTTGTTCGATCTTCGAGAAGATCGACCCTTCTAGAGTCTCCTTCTTCCCTCCATGTCATGTTGGCAGGATTTCTCAGAACAAGACATCAAGACAATGATGGTGAATGAATCAACGTTCAACTGAAGTGCACCCTGGATCGTGAAGATTATACTAGTTTGCGTTTCCCCTTCATCTTACCCTACGCTTGAATCTCGGGACGAGATTTTTGTTTAGTGGGGGTGAGCTGTCACAGCCCCAGATCAGCCCTTGTTTGTTTTTGCTTTAGCATCCATGCAACATGTTTAAATTTTATGAAATTTGAAATGGGGATTGCTCAAACCCTAGCATTAAAGGAATTCACTAGGTTCACCTAAAATACTTTCAAGTAATGTCCAAAGGGCTTCCAAAAATGTTCATGATTTTTGACAAAGGTGAAAAGCCTCTACCAAAAATGATGCCAATATTTTTGGGCCATTATGGAATTTTGAATAATCCATATTGTGTTTGAATTGGGGCATTTAAATACTATTAATATTTTTAAATGCTCCAACAATTCTGAAAATAGTTAAGGGCCTTTGTAATAATTCATTTAATGGCCACAATTATTTGCAGGATTTATTAAAATGATTTGGGCTATAAACTAAATCAGAAACAAAACTACAGAAATAGAAAACAGAACTGAAATAGAAAAAAAAAGGGAGAGAGGCCACCTGGGCCACTTACCTGCTTACCTGCCCGGCCCAGCTTCCCCAGCGGCCCAGCCCACCTGGCCCCCTTCTCCTGTCTTCTTCCCGTGCCAGCGCACGAAGCAGCTGCGTGCTGGACGCACGCGCGCCGACGCCGGCCACCTCCTGCTTCGCCGTGGCAGCCTCCCCGACCCCCTCGCGACGCCACGGAGACGGCCTCGACCCCCCTCGACCGTCTCTCTCTCTCTGGACCCCCTCCTCCTCCTCTGTTCTCCCTCCCTCTCGTCACCGAACGCACCTGGGAGCGCCGCTCGCCGTAGCCATGACCACGGCCACCCCCTCCCCTCTCCGACGTGCTCCCGAGCTCCTGCACCTCGTCGCCAACCCCCTCACCGAGCCACGTGACCGGAAGGGCCCCGAGCAGCCGCCATCGTCATCATCTCCGAGCTTCGGCCCCGGTGCCGTCTCCGTCGAATTCGGCCACTCCGGCGCGCCCCCGAGCCCACTGACCCTCCCTACAGCTCCGCGGTGAGCCTCCGTGCAGAACCCCTCTCTCTCCCCTCGCGTTTGCGAGCTCTAGGCCATAGCCCCGTCGCGGCCGAACTCCGGCCGCCGCTGACCATGTCGCCGCCGTGGCCTGAGCTCGAACGGGTCGCGCCCGTGCATCTCACCGAGCTCGTGGTGACTCCAGGAGGCTGCGCAGTGCTTTACCTCACTCGCCCGTGCTCCACAACGCCGTTTTCGCCGAGGTCCGAACTCCGGCGCCGCCGCGAGCTCCATTCCGGTGAGCTCCGGCCACCCCAGCTCGAGCTGTTGCCACCCCTGGATGCGCACGAAGCCCAGCAACCCATAGCCGTAAACCACGCCCGAAACCATCCCCTGTAACGCTTTCCCGGGGCGTTTCCGTCGTCGGATTCGGTCGCCGCCGGCCGAACTCCGGTGGCCGGTGATGTGGTACGTCATTAGCCACTGATGACCCCACTAATTAACCTCCAGTGAAACTGACAGCCGGGCCCCACATCCTAACTAACTGGCTAACTAAACTAGATTAAGTTTAATCTAATTACCCTGGACCCACACGTCAACATTGACTGTGCTGACGTGTCGTTGACTGGGCCCACCTGCCAGCGACCTAAACGAGCCCTAAGTCACTGACTAATGGGACCCCCTGGTCAGGTTTGACCCGGGGCAGCCCTGTTGACTTGCTGATGCAAGCATGACGCAGTGCTGATGTCATAACTCATTTCCTGGATTTAATTTAATTCTGAAATTCCAGAAAATGGCCTAAAACTTCTAAAATTCATAGAAAATTAACCGTAACTCCAAATTAAATAATTTATATATGAAAAATTATCAGAAAAATTCAAGGAATCCATCTGTACCATTTTCATGCATGTTAGAACAACTTATAGCTGCTGTTTAGCACAAATCAATTAAATGGCATTTGAATAATCACATATGGAGTTTAAATTTGAATCTTGTATTCAAACCAACTTCATTTAATCTGTTGCTAGTTGCATTAGCTCAAAACACATTCATTTTGCCATGTCATGATCATGCATCATATTGTGCATTGCATTGATTGTGTTCCCTTCTGTGTTGCCGGTATTTGTCCCCTCTCGATAGACGTGATACCGATGATGTGATCGTTGACACTGATGAAGACTCAATGTTATCTTCAGAAGTGCCAGGCAAGCAAAACCCCCTTGTTCATTCCGATACAATCCTACTCTCTCGCTCCTGCTCTCTTTTACTGCATTAGGACAACAACGATTCATCTGTTACTTGCTGCGGTAGCTGAACCCCTTTATCCTTTGCATGACCTGTCATTCCACAGTAAATAGATGAAACCCACTAGTATGAGTAGGAATTGTTTGAGCCCTGTTGTGCCTACTCATTCATGCTTGTTTGTCATGCCTGCTACTGCTTAGAGTTGAGTCAGGTCTGATTCATCGGGGATGAATCAGAGGCGTGTGAACATGTCCTACTGTGTGTGAGCTAAGTGTGTGAACACGATTTGGTAAAAGGTGTCGGTGAGAGGCCATGTAGGAGTACATGGTGGGTTGTCTCATTGAAGCCGTCCTCAGGAACTGAGTTCTGTGTTTGTGATCCATGATTCAGCTACTACCATACATTGGGCCCTGAAATATGACCCCGCTCGACTTCTTAATCACCCTTGTCCTCTGTCCAGGAGTTGCAAGTAGTTTCTGGTGTTTGTAGTATGCTGGAGGCCGTGGACAGCGCTGACCGTAGGGGTGGGCTGTGATGCGGTAGGCACGTGGCCGGGTATACCGGGCGCCCGTTTGGTGTCACGGAACCCTGTTCACATCGTTTGGGGCTGTGAGCGAAACTCCGGCCGGATCTCCTCATGGATGGAACCCGAATAGGCGATAAACCTGGACTAGAGACTTGAGTGTTTAGGTAGGTCGTGGTCTACACCCACGTCGGCTTTCGCTTGAAGTCTGCCGAGCACATGTCGTGTGCAGACGCTAAGTGGTGGAAACATGTATGAAGAAGTACACCCCTGCAGGGTTAACATCATCTATTCGAATAGCCGTGTCCGCGGTAAAGGACTTCTGGGTTGCTTATATCAGTTCATAGACAAGTGAAAGTGGATACTCTAAAATACGCAAGATAAGCGTGAGTGCTATGGATGGCGTTCTCGTAGGGAGACGGGAGCGGATCCATAGTGGTGTATTGATATGGTGAATATGTGGACTCGTGTGCGCCACCTCAAAAGAGTCGCTTGCAGTCGTAGTTTAGGATAGCCACCGAGTCAAAGCTGGCTTGCTGCAGTTAAACCCCACCATCCCTTTGTTGATAATGATGCATATGTAGTTAGTTCTGATGTAAGTCTTGCTGGGTACATTTGTACTCACGTTTGCCTATTTTATGTTTTTGCAGAGAGACTTCAGTCTCACTAGTAGTTCCACGTGGACTTCGACGTTTAGCTTGTTACCTCAGCTACGATCTTGTGCCCTCGGCAGGATCTGGTAGATAGTCAGGCTTCTCAGCCTTTTTCATTTATAGATGTCTGTACCCAGACATGATAGCTTCCGCTTGTGCTTTGATTTGTATGCTCTGATTGTTGGGTCATGAGACCCATGTTTGTAATATCTCGCTCCTCGGAGCCTATTGAATAAATTACTTGAGTCGTAGAGTCATGTTGTGATGCCATGTTGTATTGCACATATCGAGCATATTGTGTGTATGTTATTGAAATGCTTGGTATGTGTGGGATCTGACCATCTAGTTGTTTATCTTTAGTAGCCTCTCTTACCGGGAAATGTCTCCTAGTGTTTCCACCGAGCCATGGTAGCTTGCTACTGCTCCGGAACACTTAGGCTGGCCGGCATGTGTCCTTCTTCGTTCCTGTGTCTGTCCCTTCGGGGAAATGTCACGCGATGAATACCGGAGTCCTGTTAGCCCGCTATAGCCCGGCTCACCGGAGTCCTGCTAGCCCAGTGCTACAGCCTGGATTCACTCGCTGATGACCGACACGTTCGATGCTGGGTCATGGATGCCTGTCCCTGTAAGTTTGTGCCACTTTGGGTTTACGACTAGCCATGTCAGCCCGGGCTCCTTATCATATGGATGCTAGCGACACTGTCATATACGTGTGCCAAAAGGCGCAAACGGTCCCGGGTAAAGGTAAGGCGACACCCGTGGGAATACCGTGCGTGAGGCCGCAAAGTGATATGAAGTGTTACATGCTAGATCTATGTGGCATTGAGTCGGGGTCCTGACAGAAACTTTGGCTGTAGTGCGCGATTTTACATTTTTTACTGGAATGTAAAACGGTTATGATTCTTTTTGCACTTTCTTGATATACAAATTTTTTATTTATCTTATTTTTGGTAGAATTTTTGGGGTACTATAAGTATGGTGAATTATCAGATTGCTACAAACTATTCTGTTTTTGATAGATTCTGTTTTTGATGCATAGTTTGCTTGTTTTTATGAAACTATCAATTTCTATCAGTGGATTAAGCCATGGAAAAGTTATATTACAGTAGACACAATGCAATAAAAATATGAATTGGTTTGCAACAGTACTTAGAGTAGTGATTTTCTTTATTATACTAACGGATCTTACCGAGTTTTCTGTTGAAGTTTTGTGTGGATGAAGTGTTTGATCGAGGAGGTCTCGATATGAGGAAAAGGAGGAGAGGCAAGAGCTCAAGCTTGGGGATTCCCAAGGCACCCCAAGTAAATATTCAAGGAGACTCAAGTGTCTAAGCTTGGGGATGCCCCGGAAGGCATCCCCTCTTTCTTCAACAAGTATCGGTATGTTTTCGGATTCGTTTCGTTCGTGCGATATGTGCAAATCTTGGAGCGTCTTTTGCATTTAGTTTTCATTTTTCTTTTATGCGCCATGCTGGTATGAGATAGTCCTTGGTTGATTTATAGAATGCTCATTTCACTTCACTTAAATCTTTTGAGTATGGCTTTATAGAATGCTTCATGTGATTCACTTATATCATTTGAAGTTTGGATTGCCTGTTTCTCTTCACATAGAAAACCGCCATTTGTAGAATGCTCTTTTGCTTAACTTATATTTGTTAGAGCGTGGGCACATCTTTTGTAGAAAGAATTAAACTCTCTTGCTTCACTTATATCTATTTAAGAGAGATGACAGGAATTGATCATTCACATGGTTAGTCATAAAATCCTACATAAACTTGTAGATCGCTGAATATGATATGTTTGCTCCCTTGCAATAGTTTTGCGATATAAAGATGGTGATATTAGAGTCATGCTAGCGGGTAGTTGTGGATTGTAGAAATACTTGTGTTGAGGTTTGTAATTCCCGAAGCATGCACGTATGGTGAACCGTTATGTGATGAAGTCGGATCATGTTTTATTTATTGATTGTCTTCCTTATGAGTGGCGGTCGGGGACGAGCGATGGTCTTTTACTACCATTCTATCCCCCTAGGAGCATGCGTGTAGTACTTTGTTTCGATAACTAATAGATTTTTGCAATAAGTATGTGAGTTCTTTATGACTAATGTTGAGTCCATGGATTATACGCACTCTCACCCTTCCATCATTGCTAGCCTCTTTGGTACCGTGCATTGCCCTTTCTCACCTCGAGAGTTGGTGCAAACTTCACCGGTGCATCCAAACCCCGTGATACGATACGCTCTATCACACATAAGCCTCCTTATATCTTCCTCAAAACAGCCACCATACCTACCTATCATGGCATTTCCATAGCCATTCCGAGATATATTGCCATGCAACTTCCATCATCATCATATACATGACTTGAGCATTCATTGTCATATTGCTTTGCATGATCGTAAGATAGCTAGCATGATCTTTTCATGGCTTGTCCGGTTTTTGATGTCATTGCTACGCTAGATCATTGCACATCCCGGTACAACGCCGGAGGCATTCATATAGAGTCATATCTTTATTCTAGATATCGAGTTGTAACATTGAGTTCTAAGTAAACAAAAGTGTGATGGTCATCATTATTAGAACATTGCCCCAGTGAGAAAAGGATGATGGAGAAAATGATTCCCCCACAAGTCGGGATGAGACTCCGGACTTTATGAAAAATAAAAGAGGCCAAATAAGCCCAAATAAAAAAAGAGGCCGAAGAAGCCCATAAAAAATAAAAATAAAATATAAAAAATGAGAGAAAAAGAGAAGGGGTAGTGTTACTATCCTTTTACCACACTTGTGCTTCAAGGTAGCACCATGTTCGTCATACAGAGAGTCTCTTGAGTTATCACTTTCATATACTAGTGGGAATTTTCATTATAGAACTTGGCTTGTATGTTCCGATGATGGGCTTCCTCAAATTCCCGAGGTCTTCATGAACAAGAAAGTTGGATGCACACCCACTTAGTTTTCAGTTTGAGATTTCATACACTTATAGCTCTAGTGCATCCGTTGCATGGCAATCCCTACTCCTCGCATTGACATCAATTGATGGGCATCTCCATAGCCCGTTGATTAGCCGTGTTGATGTGAGACTTTCTCCCTTTTTGTCTTCTCCACACAACCTCCACCATCATACTCTATTCCACCTATAGTGCTATGTCCATGGCTCACGCTCATGTATTGCGTGAAAGTTGAAAAGGTTTGAGAACGTCAAAAGTATGAAACAATTGCTTGGCTTGTCATCGGCGTTGTGCATGATTTGAATATTTTGGGTGATGAAAATGGAGCATAGCCAGACTATATGATTTTGTAGGGATAACTTTCTTTGGCCATGTTGTTTTGAAAAGACATGATTGCTTTATTAGTACGCTCGAAGTATTTTGTTTTTATGTCAAATGATAGACTATTGCTTTGAATCACTCGTGTCTTAATATTCATGCCATGATTAGATTACATGATCAAGATTATGCTAGGTAGCATTCCACATCAAAAATTATCTTTTTTATCATTTACCTACTCGAGGACGAGCAGGAATTAAGCATGGGGATGCTGATACGTCTCCATCGTATCTATAAGTTTTGATTGTTCCATGCCAATATTATTCAACTTTCATATACTTTTGGCAAATTTTTATATATTTTTGGGACTAACATATTGATCCAGTGCCCAATGCCAGTTCATGTTTGTTGCATGTTTTATGTTTCACAGAAACCCCATATCAAACGGAGTCCAAATGGGATAAAAACGGACGGAGATCATTTTTGGAATATTTATGATTTTTGGGAAGAAAAACCAACGCGAGACGGTGCCCGAGGGGGCCACGAGGCAGGGGGCGCGCCCTAGGGGGGCAGGCGCGCCCCTGACCCTCGTGGGCACCCCGTAAGGCGGTTTATGCTCTTCTCTTTCCGCAAGAAAGCTAATTTTCGGAGAAAAATCTGGGAGAAAGTTTCAATCCAATCAGAGTTACGGATCTCCGGATATATAAGAAACGGTGAAAGGGCAGAATCCCAGAGCGCAGAAATAGAGAGAGACAGATCCAATCTTGGAGGGGCTCTCGCCCCTCCCACACCATGGAGACCATGGACCAGAAGGGAAACCCTTCTCCCATCTAGGGAGAAGGTCAAGGAAGAAGAAGAAGAAGAAGAAGAAGAAGGGGGGCTCTCTCCCCCTTGCTTCCGGTGGCACCGGAGTGCCGCCAGGGGCCATCATCATCACCGCGATCTATACCAACAACTTCACCTCCTTCATCACTAACCCTTCCCTCCTCTATGCAGCGGTGTAACCCCTCTTTTACCCGCTGTAATCTCTACTTAAACATGGTGCTCAACGCTATATATTATTTCCCAATGATGTATGGCTATCCTATGATGTTTGAGTAGATCTGTTTTGTCCTATGGGTTAATTGATGATCGTGATTGGTTTGAGTTGCATGTTTTATTATTGGTGCTGTCCTATGGTGCTCTCCGTGTGGGGCAAGCGTGAGGGATCCCCGCTGTAGGGTTTGCAATATGTTCATGATTTGCTTATGGTGGGTGGCGTGAGTGATAGAAGCACAGACCCGAGTAAGTAGGTTGTTTGCGTATGGGATAAAGGGGACTTGATACTTTAATGCTATGGTTGGGTTTACCTTAATGATCTTTAGTAGTTGCGGATGCTTGCTAGAGTTCCAATCATAAGTGCATATGATCCAAGAAGAGAAAGTATGTTAGCTTATGCCTCTCCCTCAAATAAAATTTCAATAGTGAGTACCAGCCTAGTTATCGATTGCCTAGGGACAAATAACTTTCTCGTGAAAAAAAGCTCTCTACTAAAACTAACATAGTTGTGTCTTCATCTAAACAGCCCCTAGTTTTTATTTACGTGTTCCTTATTATCTTGCAAACCTATCCAACAACACCTACAAAGTACTTCAGTTTCATACTTGTTCTAGGTAAAGCGAACACTAAGCGTGCGTAGAGTCGTATCAGTGGCAGATAGGACTTGAGAGAATATTTGTTCTACCTTTAGCTCCTCGTTGGGTTCGACACTCTTACTTATCGAAAGAGGCTACAATTATCCCCTACACTTGTGGGTTATCTGTTTTTCTCTGAATTCTTATATGCATGATTTGATATCTTTGCAAGTCTCTTCGAATTATCGGTTTAGTTTGGCCTACTAGATTGATCTTTCTTGCAAAGGGAGAAGTGCTTAGCTTTGGGTTCAATCTTGCGGTGTCCTTTCCAAGTGACAGTAGGGGCAGTAAGGCACGTATTGTATTGTTGCCATTGAGGATAAAAAGATGGGGTTTATATCATATTGCTTGAGTTTATCCCTCTGCATCATGTCATCTTGCTTAATGCGTTACTCCGTTCTTATGAACTTAATACTCTAGATGCATGCTGGATAGCGGTCAATGTGTGTAGTAATAGTAGTAGATGCAAAATCGTTTTGATCTACTTGACACGGACGTGATGCCTATGTTAATGATCATTGCCTTGGATGTCATCATAATTATGCGCTTTTCTATCAATTTCTCGACAGTAATTTGTTCACCCACCATAATACATGCTATCTCGAGAGAAGCCACTAGTGAAACCTATGGCCCCCGGGTCTCTTTTCCATTATATTGCATCTCTTTTCCATATTAGTGAATCTCGTTTACATCTTGCTAGTTTCCAATCTACTATTTTGCAATCTTTCCTTTCCAATCTATATATCAAAAATACCAAAAATATTACTTTACTATCTCTATCAGATCTCATTTTTGCGAGTGACTATGAAGGGATTTACAACCCCTTTATCGTGTTGGTTACAAGTTCTTGATTGTTTGTGCAGGTATTCGGTGACTTGTGCGTCGTCTCCTACTGGATTGATACCTTGGTTCTCAAAATTGAGGGAAATACTTACGCTACTTTACTGCATCATCCTTTCCTCTTCAAGGGAAAACCAACGCAAGCTCAAGAGGTAGCATATAGCTAATGTTGGGTGCATCATGACTGGATCTTTTCTACCATGAATTACAATGTTTAGTCGCTGCTTGAACTTTGGGAGTGCTCTGCATTTATGTTTTGCAGTCTCAGAAAGGGCTAGCGAGATACCACTATTGTCATATTATATCATGGTTGTTTTGACAACTTGTTGTTATTTGAGATATCCAATTATTGCTCTCTAGTTGTTTATGTCATTGATATGAGTCAACATAATTTTTAAGAGTTATTGTCGACATGGTTAGTTATAATCTTTGTGAAAACCTGGGTGCTGCTACCTCTTGAGCACTGCGTTAGTTTTCCCTTGAAGAGGAAAGGGTGATGCAGCAAAGTAGCGTAAGTATTTCCCTCAGTTTTTGAGAACCAAGGTATCAATCCAGTAGGAGGCTCCTCAAAAGTCCCACGCACCTACACAAACAAACAAGAACCTCGCAACCAACGCGATAAAGGGGTTGTCAATCACTTCATGGTAACTTGCGAAAGTGAGATCCGATAGAGATAATAAGATAAGATAAATATTTTTGGTATTTTTATGATATAGCTTGGAAAGTAAAAGATGCAAATAAAAGTAGATAGAAAACTTATATGATAAAAGATAGACCCGGGGACCATAGGTTTCACTAGTGGCTTCACTCAAAATAGCATAAGTATTATGGTGGGTGAACAAATTACTGTCGAGCAATTGATAGAAAAGTGCATAGTTATGAGAATATCTAGGCATGATCATGTATATAGGCATCACGTCTGTGACAAGTAGATCAAAACGATTCTGCATCTACTACTATTACTCCATGATAACACACAAGTATAGGGGATTGCAACAGTTTTCGAGGGTAGAGTATTCAACCCAAATTTATTGATTCGACACAAGGGGAGCCAAAGAATATTCTCAAGTATTAGCAGTTGAGTTGTCAATTCAACCACACCTGGATAACTTAGTATCTGCAGCAAAGTATTTAGCAGCAAAGTAGTATGATAGTAATGGTAACAGTGGCAAAAGTAAAGATAGCAGTTTTGTAATAGTTGTAACAGTAGCAACGGAAAAGTAAATAAGCAAAGCACAATATGTGAAAAGCTCGTAGTCATTGGATCAGTGATGGATAATTATGTCGGATGCGATTCCTCATGTAATAGTTATAACATAGGGTGACACGGAACTAGCTCCATTTCATCAATGTAGTGTAGGCATGTATTCCGAATATAGTCATATGTGCTTATGGAAAAGAACTTGCATGACATCTTTTGTCCTACCCTCCCGTGGCAGCGGGGTCCTAGTGGAAACTAAGGGATATTAAGACCTCCTCAAACTACGGTCATCACCGAGAAGTATCCCGATTATTATTATTTTTGACTATGTATCCCGATTATTGTCACTTCGGGGTTGTCGGATCAGAACACATAATAGGTGACTATAGACTTCCAAGATAGGATCAAGAACTCACATATATTCATGAAAACATAATAGGTTCATATCTGAAATCATGGCACTCGGGCCCTAGTGACAAGCATCAAGCATAGCAAAGTCATAGCAACATCAATCTCAGAACATAGTGGATACTAGGGATCAAACCCTAACAAAACTAACTTGATTACATGGTAAATCTCATCCAACCCATCACCGTCCAGCAAGCCTACGATGGAATTACTCACGCACGGCGGTGAGCATCATGAAATTAGTGATGGAGGATGGTTGATGACAACGACGGTGACGAATCCCCCTCTCCGGAGCCCCGAACGGACTCCAGATCAGCCCTCCCGAGAGAGATTAGGGCTTGGCGGCGGCTCCGTATCGTAAAACGCGACAAAACTTTTTCTCTGATTTTTTTCTCCGCGAAACGGAATATATAGAGTTGGAGTTGAGGTCGGTGGAGCATCAGGGGGCCCACGAGACAGGGGGTGCGCCCAGGGGGAGGGGGCGCGCCCCCCACCCTCGTGGACAGGGTGTGGGCCCCCTGGCCTTGGTTCTTTCGCCAATATTTTTTATAATTTCCAAAAGTTATCTCCGTGGATTTTCAGGTCATTCGAGAACTTTTGTTTTCTGCACAATAAACAACACCATGGCAGTTCTGCTGAAAACAGCGTCAGTCTGGGTTAGTTTCATTCAAATCATGCAAGTTAGAGTCCAAAACAAGGGCAAAAGTGTTTGGAAAAGTATATACGTTGGAGACGTATCAACTCCCCCAAGCTTAAACCTTTGCTTGTCCTCAAGCAATTCAGTTGATAAACTAAAAGTGATAAAGAAAAACTTTTACAAACTCTGTTTGCTCTTGTTGTTGTAAATATGTAAAGCCAGCATTCAAGTTTTCAGCAAATATTATGAACTAACCATATTCACAATAACACTTAGGTCTCATGTTTACTCATATCAATGGCATAATCAACTAGCGAGCAATAATAATAAAACTCGGATGACAACACTTTCTCAAAACAATCATAATATGATATAACAAGATGGTATCTCGCTAGCCCTTTCTGAGATCGCAAAACATAAATGCAGAGCACCTTTAAAGATCAAGGACTGACTAAACATTGTAATTCATGGTAAAAGAGATCCAGTCAAGTCATACCCAATATAAACTAATAGTAATGCATGCAAATGACAGTGTGCTCTCAAGTGGGTGCTTTTTAATAAGAAGGTGATGACTCAACATAAAAGTAAATAGATAGGCCCTTCACAGAAGGAAGCAGGGATTTGTAGAGGTGCCAGAGCTCGATTTTAAAATAGAGATGAATAACATTTTGAGCGGTATACTTTCATTGTCAATGCAACAACTATGAGATCTCGATATCGTCCATGCTACATACATTATAGGCTGTTCCCAAACAGAATGGTAAAATTTATACTCCCCCACCACCAACAAGCACACTCCACGGCCATCCGAAACAACGGGGTACCGTCCAAACCAAAAACAGCCCTGGGGGAGTTTTGTTTTAATTATTTTGATTTTCTTTGATCTTTTTGATCATGGGACTGGGCATCCCGGTTACCAGCCATTTTCTCGTGAATGAGGAGCGGAGTCCACTCCCCTTGAGAATAACCCACCTAGCATGGAAGATACAGACAACCCTAGTTGAAACATGAGCTGCTCGAGCATACAAAACAGAATTTCAATTGAAGGTTTGGAGTTTGGCACATACAAATTTTTTACTTGGAACGGCAGGTAGGTACCGCATATAGGAAGGTATGGTGGACTCATATGGAATAACTTTGGGGTTTATGGAGTTTGGATGCACAAGCAGTATTCCCGCTTAGTACAGGTGAAGGCTAGCAAAAGACTGGGATGCGACCAACTGAGAGAGCGACAATAGTCATGAACATGCATTAAAATTAATCAACACCGAGTGCAAGCATGAGTAGGATATAATCCACCATGAACATAAATATCGTGAAGGCTATGTTGATTTGTTTCAACTACATGCGTGACCATGTGCCAAGTCAAGTCACTCAAATCATTCAAAGGAGGATACCATCCTATCATACCACATCATAACCATTTTAATAGCATGTTGGCATGCAAGGTAAATCATTATAAGATCCTACATAATTAAGCATTGCATAAGCAACTATAATCTCTAATTGTCATTGCAAACATGTTTATTCATAATAGTCTGAATCAGGAACGATGAACTCATCATATTTACAAAAACAAGAGAGGTCGAGTTCATACTAGCTTCTCTCATCTCAATCAGTCCATCATATATCGTCATTATTGCCTTTCATTTGCATGACCGAATGGTGTGTATAATAATAATAGTGCATGTGCATTGGACTAATGCTGGAATTTGCAAGCAATCAATTCAAGAGAGAAGACAAGGTAATATGGGCTCTAAGTAAAATCAACAATCATGCATATGAGAGCCACTAAACATTTTCAATATGGTCTTCTCCTCTCGACCCCCAAAGGAAAGAAAAGAAATAAAACTATTTACACTGGAAAGCTCCCAACAAGTAAAAGAAGAATGAGAAATCTTTTTGGGTTTTTATTTTAATTACTACTACAATCATGGAAATTAAACTAACTATTTTTTTGGTTTTCTTAAGGTTTATCAAACACACAAGAAGAAAGCTAGAAAAAGAAATTAAACTAGCATGGCTAATACAATGAAAGAGTATGAGCACCGACAACTAGAATAGTGTGTGAACATGAATGTAAAGTCGGTGAGAAATACGTACTCCCCCAAGCTTAGGCTTTTGGCCTAAGTTGGTCTAATGCCAAGGATAGCCTGGCTGATATCCGAAGTCATAACTGGGGTCGTACTGAGATGTAGCAGCCAATGCCTCCTGAGCTGCGGCATGTTGGCGAGCTGCCTCCGCTCTCCTCTCGTGTTCGGCTGCCTCCTCCCTGGTGACAACATATCTTCATTTTGCCTGGTAATCAAAAAGGGAAGTTGCAGGGAGAGTAACATGGACAATGGGACATCTGTTAAAGATTAGTCGATACTGGAGGAATTGTTCATTCCTCACAAGAAAACGGTGCCTGACCATAGCATCAAAATCTAAATAAGCGGCAGGCAACTCCATATCACCCTCACGTGGAGGTATACCAAGATAATTAGTAACACGGATCGCATAAATTCCTCCAAATAAATCTCCAGATATACCATTATTATGCAACCTACGTGCAACTATTGCCCCCAAGTTGTAATATTTATTACCCAATATAGCACTCTTGAGGACCCAAAGATCAGGGACACACATGTGACATGCTTCATCTTTACCATTAATGCATCTACCAATGAAGAGAGCAAAATAATGTATAGCAGGAAAATGAATGCTCTCTATGGTAGCTTGTGCTATATCCCTAGATTCTCCCATAGTGATACTAGCAAGAAAGTCTTTATATTCAGATTTGTGGGGTTCATTAACATTGCCCCACCGTGGGAGTTTGTAAGCAGTTGTGAAATCTGCTAGGTCCATGGTATAAGATTGATCATAAATATCAAACAGGACATTCTGAGAATAATGCGAAGATGTATATTTAAATCTTCTCACGAATGAGTCAGTCAATTGGTCGTACTGAGGACACTTATCTTGTATGAAGTCCTCAAGATCGGCATTACGCACATATGCGTCAAATTCATCCTTGATGCCTGCATTGACCATAAACTCTTCTGACGGTCATTCACAAGACCGCACCTCAGCTTCCCTTGGTGGTTCATCGTCTTGCTCATGCATAGCACGCCTAGGTCCTCTCTTTGTTAAGGAACCACCTTGGTACATTTTCCTGGACATATTTCTTCCTCTGAAACATTTCTGAAATTTTTAGTAACTTCAAAAATAAAAGTGAATCAAACTAAACAAGATTGATAGCAACTACTCCCACAAGTGCCTAGAGCCTATATCATGCATTAAAATTACTTGGGACCTCATAAATTTGACATGCAACATCAATAACAGGGTCACCTAGGCAGCAAAAAATTGCAATGAATAAAGCACTAGAACAAAAACTAATTGGACCAATGGAGGAGTCACACACCAAGCAACAATCTCCCAAAGCAGTTTTCTGAATGGAGCTTTGAGCAAGGAGATCGAAAATCGCAGCAAAATGAGCTAGAACTCGTGCTTGAGCTGGATGGGGATTTTTTTGGGAGGAAGATGGAGTGTGTGGGTGCGGGAATAAGCGGAGGGGGGCCACCGTGGGCCCACGAGACAGGGGGGCCCTCGTGGCCAGGTGCTTTGCCCCCTGCTGTGTTCTTAGTGCCTAAAATCCTCAAATAATCCATAAAAAATCATACTAAATTTGCAGGGCATTTGGAGCACTTTTATTTTTGGGTTATTTTTTATTGCATGGATAATTCATAAAACAGACAGATAATACTAGTTTTGCTTTATTTATTCTAAATAACAGAAAGTAAAAAGAGGGTACAGAAGGTTGTGCCTTCTAGTTTCATCCATCTCATGATCATCAAAATGAATCCACTAACAAGGTTGATCAAGTCTTGTTAACAAACTCATTCCGAATAACACGGAACCGGAGAAATTTCGAATAACACTAGGTTACCTCAACAGGGATATGAACATCCCCAACAATAAGAATATCATATTTTTTCTTGACAGTAGGGAGAGGAAATTCAAAACCTCCAATAATGATAGTTGGAATTTTTCCAATAGAATTGATGCTATGAACTTGAGGTTGTTTCCTCGGAAAGTGTACCGTATGCTCATTACCATTAACATGAAAAGTGGCATTGCCTTAGTTGCAATCAATACAGCCCCTGCAGTATTCAAAAAGGGTCTACCAAGGATAATTGACATACTATCGTCCTCGGGAATATCAAGAATAACAAAGTCCGTTAAGATAGTGACATTTGCAACCACAACAGGTACATCCTCACAAATACCGATAGGTATAGCAGTTGATTTATCAGCAATTTGCAAAGATATTTCAGTAGGTGTCAACTTATTCAATTCAAGTCTACGATATAAAGAGAGAGGCATAACACTAACACCGGCTCCAAGATCACATAAAGCAGTTTTAATATAGTTTCTTTTAATGGAGCATGGTATAGTTGGTACCCCTGGATCTCCAAGTTTCTTAGGTATTCCACCTTTAGAAGTGTAATTAGCAAGCATGGTGGACATTTTAGCTTCCGGTATCTTTCTTTTATTTGTAATGATATCCTTCATATATTTAGCATAAGAGTTTACTTTAAGCATATCAATTAAGCGCATACGTAAGAAGATAGGCCTAATCATTTCAGCAAAGTGCTCAAAATCCTCATCATCCTTTGTCTTGGATGGTTTAGGAGGAAAGGGCATGGGTTTCTGAACCCATGGTTCTTGTCGGTGTCAAAACCGGCGGATCTCGGGTAGGGGGTCCCGAACTGTGTGTCTAAGGCTAATGGTAACAGGAGGCGGGGGACATGATGTTTACCCAGGTTCGGGCCCTCTCGATGGTGGTAATACCCTACTTCCTGCTTGATTGATCTTGATAATATGAGTATTACAAGAGTTGATCTACCACGAGATTGTAGAGGCTAAACCCTAGAAGCTAGCCTATGATTATGATTGCCCTTGTCCTACGGACTAAACCCTCCGATTTATATAGAAACCGGAGGGGGCTAGGGTTACATAGAGTCGGTTATGGAGAAGGAGATCTACATATCCAAATTGCCAAGCTTGCCTTCCACGCAAAGGAGAGTTCCACCCGGAGACGGGACGAAGTCTTCAATCTTGTATCTTCATAGTCCAACAGTCTGGCCAAAGTATATAGTCCGGCTGTCCGAGGACCCCCTAATCCAGGACTCCCTCGGTTCTCTTTCTCTACCGTGCTTCCTAGCAACAAAATCTCTTTTATCATAACGTTGATTCTTTGATTGTGGGTTATTAAGATCAACAGTAGGTTCAATCTCTACTTCATTATTATTGTTAGGTTGAGCATCAACATGAACATTATCATTAACATTATCACTAGGTTCATGTTCATCACCTGATTGTGTTTCAGCATCAGAAATAGAAATATCATTGGGATTCTCAGGTGTGTCCACAACAGGTTCACTAGAAGCATGCAAAGTCCTATCGTTTTTATTTTTCTTCCTTTTAGAAGAACTAGGTGCCTCTAAATTATTTCTCTAAGAATCTTGCTCGATTCTCTTAGGGTGGCCTTTAGGATACAAAGGTTCCTGAGTCATTCTACCAGTTCTAGTAGCCACTCTAACAGCAAAGTCATGTTTATTATTTAATTCATCGAGCAAATCACTTTGAGCTTTAAGTACTTGCTCCGCTTGAGTGGTAACCATAGAAGCATATTTGCTAATGAGTTTAAGTTCACCTTTAACTCTAGCCATATAATCACTCAAGCGTCCTATCATGAAAGCATTACTCTAATTATCTACCAACATAAGCATTAAAACTTTCTTGTCTAGCCATAAAGTCATCAAATTCATCTAAACATTGGCTATGAAATTTGGTAGACGGGATTTCCACCTTATCATATCTATAGAGAGAATTTACCTTTACTACCTGTGTCGGCTTATCAAGACAATGTGTTTCTTCGATGGGCGGTATATTAAGACCATGTATTTCTTCAATAGGAGGTAAATACTTAACATCTTCAGCTTTAATACCTTTTTATTTCATAGATTTCTTTGCCTCTTGCATATCTTCAGGACTGAGAAATAGAACAGCCTCTTCTTCGGCATTGGTTTGGGAATAGGCTCAGGAGCCGGCTCAGGAGTTGGCTCAATTGGCTCAGGAAGAGTCCAATTATTTTCATTAGTCAACATATTATTCAATAACAATTTAGCTTGGTCGACTGTTCTTTCCCTAAAAACACAACCAACACAACTATCCAAGTGGTCCTTGGAAGCATCGGTTAGTCCATTATAAAAGATATCAAGTATTTCATTTTTCTTAAGAGGATGATCAGGCAAAGCATTAAGTAATCGGAGAAGCCTCCCCCAAGCTTGTGGGAGACTCTCTTCTTCGATTTGCACAACATTATATATTTCCCGCAAGGCAGCTTGTTTCTTATGAGTAGGGAAATATTTAGCAGAGAAGTAATAAATCATATCCTAGGGACTACACACACAACCAGGATCAAGAGAATTAAACCAAATTTTAGCACCACCCTTTAATGAGAATGGAAATATCTTAAGGATATAATAATAGTGAGACTTCTCATCATTAGTGAATAGGGTGGCTATATCATTTAACTTGGTAAGATGTGCCACAACAGTTTCAGATTCATAGCCATAAAAAGGATCGCATTCAACCAAAGTAATTATCTCAGGATCAACAGAGAATTCATAATCCTTATTAGTAACAAAGATAGGTGAAGTAGCAAAAGCAGGGTCATATTTCATCCTAGCATTCCGAGTTTTCTGTTTAAGTTTAGCTAGTAATTTCTTAAAATCAGATCTATCATTGCAAGCAAAAAGATCTCTACCAGTTTCTTCATCCATAACATAACCCTCAGGAACAACAGGCAATTCATACTTAGGGTGAGAACCTTCATCATCACTATCATCAATAATTTTATATTCAATAATTTCATTCTCTCTAACCCTAGCAAGTTGTTCATCAAGAAATTCACCTAATGGCACGGTAGTATCAAGCATAGAAGTAGTTTCATCATAAGTATCATGCATAGCAGAAGTGGCATCATCAATAACATGCGACATATCAGAATTCATAGCAGTAGCAGGTTTAGGTGTCGCAAGCTTACTCAAAACAGAAGGAGAATCTAGTGCAGAGCTAGATGCCAGTTCCTTACCTCCCCTCGTAGTTGAGGGAAAAATATTAGTTCTTTCGTCTTTCAAGTTCTTCATAGTGATCAGCAGATATAAATCCCAAGTGACTCAAAGAATAGAGCTATGCTCCCCGGCAACGGCGCCAGAAAATGGTCTTGATAACCCACAAGTATAGGGGATCGCAACAGTTTTCGATGGTAGAGTATTCAACCCAAATTTATTGATTCGACACAAGGGGAGCCAAAGAATATTCTCAAGTATTAGCAGTTGAGTTGTCAATTCAACCATACCTAGATAACTTAGTATCTGCAGCAAAGTATTTAGTAGCAAAGTAGTATGATAGTAATGGTAACAGTGGCAGAAGTAAAGATAGCAGTTTTGTAATAGTTGTAACAGTAGCAACGGAAAAGTAAATAAGCAAAGCACAATATGTGAAAAGCTCGTAAGCATTGGATCAGTGATGGATAATTATGTTGGATGCGATTCCTCATGTAATGGTTATAACATAGGGTGACACAGAACTAGCTCCGGTTCATCAATGTAATGTAGGCATGTATTCCGAATATAGTCATACGTGCTTATGGAAAAGAACTTGCATGACATCTTTTGTCCTACCCTCCAGTGGCAGCGGGGTCCTAGTGGAAACTAAGGGATATTAAGGCCTACTTTTAATAGAGCACCGGACCAAAGCATTAACACATAGTGAATACATGAACTCCTCAAACTACAGTCATCACCGAGAAATATCCCAATTATTGTCACTTCGGGGTTGTCGGATCATAACACATAATAGGTGACTATAGACTTGCAAGATAGGATCAAGAACTCACATATATTCATGTAAACATAATAGGTTCAGATCTGAAATCATGGCACTCGGGCCCTAGTGACAAGCATTAAGCATAGCAAAGTCATTGCAACATCAATCTCAGAACATAGTGGATACTAGGGATCAAACCCTAACAAAACTAACTTGATTACATGGTAAATCTCATCCAACCCATCACCGTCCAGCAAGCCTACGATGGAATTACTCACGCACGGCGGTGAGCATCATGAAATTGGTGATGGAGGATGGTTGATGATGACGACAGCGACGAATCCCCCTCTTCGGATCCCTGAACGGACTCCAGATCAGCCCTCCCGAGAGAGATTAGGGCTTGGCGGCGGCTCCGTATCGTAAAACGCGACGAAACTTTCTCTCTGATTTTTTTCTCCGCGAAACGGAATATGTAGAGTTGGAGTTGAGGTCGGTGGAGCATCAGGGGAACCACGAGATAGGGGCGCGCCCATGGGGAGGGGGCGTGCCCCCCACCCTCGTGGACAGGGTGTGGGCCCCCTGGCCTTGGTTCTTTCGCCAATATTTTTTATATTTTCCAAAAGTTATCTCCGTGGATTTTTAGGTCATTCTGAGAACTTTTGTTTTTTGCACAATAAACAACACCATGGCAGTTCTGCCAAAAACAGCGTCAGTCCAGGTTAGTTTCATTCAAATCATGCAAGTTAGAGTCCAAAACAAGCGCAAAAGTGTTTGGAAAAGTAGATATGTTGGAGATGTATCACTCCACACATCGACCGACTCCTGCCTGCATCTAGAGTATTAAGTTCATAAGAACAGAGTAACACATTAAGAAAGATGACATGATGTAGAGGGATAAACTCATGCAATATGATATAAACCCCATCTTTTTATCCTCGATGGCAACAATACAATACGTGCCTTGCTGCCCTTGCTGTCACTGGGAAAGGACACTGCAAGATTGAACCCAAAGCTAAGCACTTCCCCCATTGCAAGAAAGATCAATCTAGTAGGCCAAACCAAACTGATAATTCGAAGAGACTTGCAAAGATAACCAATCATACATAAAAGAATTCAGAAGAGATTCAAATATTTCTCATAGATAAACTTGATCATAAACCCACAATTCATTGGATCTTGACAAACACACCACAAAAAGAGTTACATCGAATAGATCTCTAAGAAGATCAAGGAGAACTTTGTATTGAGATTCAAAGAGAGAGAAGAAGCCATCTAGCTAATAACTATGGACCTGAAGGTCTGCGGTAAGCTACTCACAACTCATCGGAGAGGCCTTGGAGATGATGTAGAGGCCCTCCATGGTCGATTCCCCTTCCGGCGGAGCGCCGGCGAAGGCTCCAAGATGGGATCTCGCGGATACAGAAGGTTGCGGCGGTGGAATTAGGTTTTCGTGGTGCCCCCCGATGTTTTCAGGGTACAGGAGAATATATAGGCGAAGGAAGTACGTCGGTGGAGAAACAAGGAGCCCACGAGCGTGGGGGGCGTGCCCACCTCCTTAGGGCGCGTCGGGCACCCTCGTGGCCGCCTCATTTGCAGCTTGACGTCCACTCCAAGTCTCCTGGATTGCGTTTGTTCCGAAAAGATAGCTCCCGAAGGTTTCATTCCGTTTGGACTCTGTTTGATATTCCTTTTCTTCGAAACACTGAAATAGGCAAAAAACAGCAATTCGAGTTGGGCCTCCGGTTAGTAGGTTGGTCCCAAAAATGATATAAAAGTGTAAAGTAAAGCCCATAAACATCCAAAACGGGTAATATAATAGCATGGAACAATCAAAAATTATAGATACGTTGGAGACGTATCAGGTGTTGTTTAAGCTTATTTATGAAACAAGAGCAAAAGAGTTTGTAGAAGTTTTTCTTTTTCACTTTCAGTTTATCAACTGAATTGCTTGAGGACAAGCAAAGGTTTAAGCTTGGGGAGTTGATACGTCTCCAACGTATCTACTTCTCCTAATGCTTTTCCTCTTGTTTTGGACTCTAATTTTCATGATTTGAATGATACTAACCTCGGACTGACATTGTTTTCAGCAAAACAACCATGGTGTTATTTTTGTGCAGAAATAAAAGTTCTCCGAATGGAACAAAACTTTGCGAGGATTTTTTATATCAAATAAGAGAATTTCTGGAACCATGAAGGACCTGAGGGGGGCACAACCCACCAGGGTGCGCCAGCCCCCCAGGCGCGCCCTGGTGGGTGCTGCCCACCTGGTGGCCCCGCTGACGCTCAAACCGACGCTATAAAATCCCATATTTCCAGAAAACAAAATTAGGGAGAAAGAATTATTGCGTTTCACGAGCCGGAGCCGGCGCCAAGCCCTATTCTTCCTCGGGAGGGCAGATCTGAAGTCCGTTTGGGGCTCCGGAGAGGGGGATCTTTGATCTTCGTCATCACCAACACAGCTCCATCACCAATTCCATGATGCTCCCCACTAGGAGTGAGTAATTCCTTTGTAATCTCGCTGGTCAGTGAGGAGTTGGATGAGATTCATCATGTAATCGAGTTAGTTTTGTTAGGGCCTGATCCCTAGTATCCACTATGTTCTGAGATTGATGTTGTTATGACTTTGCCATGCTTAATGCTTGTCACTTTGGGCCCGGGTGCCATCATTTCAGATTTGAACCATTTATGTTATCACCATTATATCCATGTTCTAGATCCGATCTTGCAAGTTATAGTCACATACTACGTGTTATGATCCGGCAACCCCGGAGTGACAATAGTCGGGATCACTCCTGGAAGCGATTCAGTTGGATAGTGATTTGACCTATGAAGAGAAACCAGTCAAGATTCTCGAGTTTGCCAGCAGAGTCACGCGCAGCAAGGTTATCAAGTTCTGCAAAGTTCAGTGGAGCCACCATACCGAGGATGAAGCCACCTGGGAGCGAGAGGAAGACCTACGGAAGGACCACCCTCACCTATTTCCTAACCAACCCGAATCTCGAGGGCGAGATTCATCTTAAGGGGGGTAGGTTTGTAACATACCAAATTTTCAATTTGGAATGTTATACATTAGATCATCACTGCATATCATATTTTATTGCATTTTGGCTAGATCCTAGAAATTCTACGCAACTCAAGGACCCACGGAGAGAGTTGGGGATTTCGTTATTTTCATATTTGAGTTTTCTCAAATTTAGAAAAGAGGATCGTTTGATTTTAATTATTTTATATTCGTATACTTCTTTTATAAAAATAAAAGAGAGGGAATAAAATGACTTCCCAAAATAAAGAAATATTGGATATTTAATATTAAAATCAAATAAGATTTTTATTTCAGAGTTTTTTTTCGCTATTTTATTTGAATTAGGAAAAATGTGCGTTTTTCAAAATTGCATTTTTGGCCCAAATAAATGTTCACCTTGTCCGGCTTATTTTTAGGACAGGAAAATTTTATTTTGGAATTTTTGGAGTCCGTTTAGTATTTATTTTCTTTCTTTTTTTGCGCGTTGGAATTATTTAAAAAAAAGTCAACCCGACTTGGGCTGCGTGGGCGACCCGGACTCCGCCTCGCCCAGGCTTTATAAGCCGCCTGAGCCGCCCCAGCCCACGCCGGCCCGCGCCGCCGCCCAAACCCTAACCCTAAGCCGCCGCCTCCACCAGTTGCCGCCGACGCCGCGCCGCCTCTCGCCGACGTCGCCGCCTCCCGCCGACGCCGCCGATGCCGCTTTCGCCGCCGCCACCATCGACCGCCGCCGCCCCGCCGTTGCCTCGCTGCCCCGCCGGACCCGCCCTATGCTGCCCCGCCGGACTCGCTGGAGGTAGCCGCCGCCGCCGGTTTTCCTCGGAAAACCGTTCGTTTTTTTAGAAACCCCAGTTTAATTTTTTTATTAGATCAGTTTTATTTTTTCGGTTTTAGTTATTTAGCGAACTCCTGTTCGCTTATTCGTTTTAATGAACGGTTTTCACCATTTAGCCGCAGACAGCGAACGTTCGTTCGTTAGCCTGTTCGTCAGTTTTCCTTTTTCGAGGGTTTTCCACGATTATTTTCGATCGTAATTTCTACCCTGATTTTCGTTTTAGTTTATCTTTTCGCTTGTTTATAGGAATCAGGCGATTCAAGCGCCTAGAGTTTCGTCTCGAAACCCTCTTTCTGTTTAACCAATTCAAACAAGTTTTTGCTATTGTAAAATTTGACATAGGTCCAGATTAGTAAACGAAGCTCGTTTCTTTCGCCGTTTGAGTTTCCTTGCTTCATTTGATTTGATTCTTTTTGCAAATCGGAGTTCTTAAGTTGAACTTTCTGGTTAGATCTCTTATTTGAGTTTTACACGTGCTTTAGATGAGTGCTTACTGTATGCTTGTTTGTTTGCGATAGAGTACCCGGAGTGCGCAGCGTGCTACTACGAGTCTCTAGGTTTCACGGATCATCAGCAAGGCAAGTAACACTTTGATCATATCTCTTTACTACCCAGTTTTATTGCATTAGATAAATCCTCAAACAATTGCATGGTTAGGATCTAATTAATATGTGGGTTTTTGGAAGTAGATGAGGTAGTACCTATTGCCCTGTTTATTATCAGACCTTTGGGAGTTACTTCTAGGTTTGCTTATCTTGCTATGTTATGCTTGTAGACGTGGATTGGGTGAGTGTATCCATGACAGATGTGAGTGTTTATTTAATGGTTAACTTAAGGTGGCTACTTTAATACACATCTGGGTGGATTGCGGCACCTGGGGAACCCAGTGTTGCCTGTATTTTTGGAAATCCTGGGGTACCGTGTGATTCTCCTATGGACTGCTACCCAGGCTCAAAGGGATCATAAGATTATTCATGCTAGAAACTTCCGTGTACAGCCGCAAGCTACTATGGTCTTTAGCATAGTTGAGTATGTTGCGTGACCTCTTTTAGTGGTAGGCTAGGAGATGTAGGGGATGTAGGTTGGTACTGTCTACCCAGAGTAAATAGTTAATGCTTCTGAAAGACTGTATCTCGGTCATCCGTTTCTCACACATCATGTAGTGCGAGAAATTCAACGGAGGAGATCGAGTCTGGCGGGGAAAAGTGCGCAAACCTCTGCAGAGTGTGCAAACTAATCATGGTTAGCCATGTCCCCGGTTATGGATGTTTTGAGTATCTAGTTTCTTGGATTATCATGTGAATCTCATCATGTTACTTAATTTGTTTTGATTGGGTTAATGATGATGCTTAATTGGGATTGAGTTGGAGGAACCTTCTCAATGTTTAACAACCACCATGATAGTTAAACAAAGCTTATTCCTTTATTGTAGGGAAAAATTGGCTTTATGCAAAACTATAACCATAGAGCTTTCCACCAGCCATATATGCATGTAGTGATAGCATTATTCTGTTCATTACTCTCTATGTGTTCCATTGCCAGCATATTCCATGTGCTGACCCGTTTCTGGGCTGCAACGTTCATGTTGCAGACTTTTCAGACGACGAGTAAGGTGCCTTAGGTCGTGATCTTTCACTCAGTGATGCCGTTGGAGTTGATGGACTCGCTTTTATCTTACAAGCCCTCCGCTGTTATCGTTATTAGATGGCCTTAAGCCATATTTATTATAATAAGTTATCTTTTGAGACATTCGATGTAATAAGTGTGTGATTGCTACTCTGTTATAAATCCTTCAAGTATTATGCGTGTTAGCATTACCGATCCAGGGATGACCCTGTTGCATAGAGATCAGACTGTTTGAGGTCTAGTCGCTACAAGATGGTATCAGAGCACACGCTGACTGTAGCACACGACCACTAAGCCAAAGCTCTAGATCACTACTCTCTTCTCATTTCTAACTCCTCTCCCTTTTCTACTCTTTAGGATGGCGGATGCAAGGAACAAGTTCACGCAACCGGATGAAGATACACCCCTCGGACGCCACTTGAAGGAAGTCACTACATACCTGAATATCGGAGTACCAAGTTTCACCGAAACCTACATCGCCACTTTACCAGAAGAGGAGTGTTGGATGATTCAAGTTCAAGTTCCAGGAAGAACGTTCATGCCAGTCACTGAGCCCATAGAGTTTTCCTTTGATGCACCAACCCGGAGTTTAGGATAGAGCATGGCAGCCCACATCACCATGGGACGCATTGGAGAAGTTTACCACAAGGATCTCAAGGATACTATCTACCAGATTTGTGGGCGCCAAGATGAGCAATGGGAGATGATCAGCACCATGAAGGATAGATCTATTGCAGCTTTCATCCAGGAGTTAAACCAGCACATTTGCCACTAGGAGAACCAGATGTGTGCAGGCATGATAGATCTGAAGAAGGCTATGACCAGGATCATGGAGCTGGAAGAAGAACTCAAGACTACACACGATGGATATGAGAAGGAAATGACGACACTCATGGAAAAGAATGACGACCTGAAGAAGAAGCTAAAAATATTCATGGGATACCCCGCGTCATGAGGAGATGATGACGATTCCACTCCCGAAGAACTACATCATCATCGACAACACCGACTCGGATCCCGACGATAGAGATGATGACTTTGTTGATGAAGCTGGAGCGAATATCATGGAGTCTTCGACCGATCAATTTTTCTAGTCGACCACCATAACAGTAGTAGTATTCCCCCCATGTATATAGTATAGTCCGAGCACTTTTGTAACGATAGTTAGACCATTGTATGCCCTTGTTTGAATTGATTGAAGTGATATGTTTGTGTTTGTCTCATGTGCATATGGGTAGTGTTTTCCCTCTAGACCTCATTCTATTCTGTATTTCTCATCTTTTCTAAACCCTCAGATGCCTCCGAGACGTGACAATGGATTTGCATTCCCACCGGAGCTCACTCAGTTGATCCAGCCGCAAAATGCATTGATGCAGATACTAGTCCAGAATCAGAATCAGGGGAACAACAACAACAACAACAACCCACCACCACCACCTGTTGATCACTTAGCCCATTTCTTAAGGCTTAACCTGCCAGTGTTCTCCAGTAGCACCGAGCCGATAGTTGCTGATGATTGGCTCCGCAAGATTGGAAGGGAGTTGACCACTGCAGGATGCACAGATGCGGAGAGAGTGCGCTTTGCCGCACATCACCTTGATGGACCCGCAGCATCATGGTGGGAGAATTTCACAGCCACTTATCCCATCGACATAGTCACATGGGATCAGTTTCAACAGGCTTTCCGTACTGCCCATGTTTCAGCAGGAGCTATGGCCATGAAGAAGCATGAGTTTCGTAACTTGCACCAAGGAGGACGTACAGTTGGCTAGTATGTGGATGATTTTAGTAAGCTAGCACGTTATGCCCCAGATGACGTTGCTATGGATGCAGCTAAGCAGGAGAAGTTTCTGGAAGGTCTGAATGATGAGCTGAGCATGCAGTTGATGGTGGCAACTTTCAGCAACTACCATGAGTTGGTAGACAGAGCTCTCATGATTGAAGGGAAGCAGTAGCAGATTGACAGCCGCAAGAGGAAGTATGGACATGGTAAGTACAATTCTGGATCTCAATAGAATCCTCGTTTTACACCGAACTCGGGAGGACCTTTTCAGCATACCCATGGAGGTCACAATCATAATGGAGGGAGTTCGCACAACCATAATGGCCCCAAGAATGGCAATGGGAATGGAGGAAGCAACGGACAGAACCGTACCAACCCATCAACACCAGCCAAGAGGGATCTAAGCCACATTACCTGTTTCAAGTGCCAGAAGACTGGACATTATGCCACTGAATGTCCTTAAACTAAGAATGGAAATGGCAATGGAAGCTCTGGGAAGAAGCCTAACCCTTTCAACAGGGGACAGGTGAACCACGTTAATGTCAAGGAGGTTGAAGCCCAGCCAGATGCAGTAATAGGTAAGTTTTTGGTTAAGTCATTTACTGCAATTGTTCTTTTTGATACTAGAGCATCGCATTCATACATATCAAGGGGATTTGTGGATAAGTATAAACTACCAACCCAAGCCCTTAGGTCACCCATGTTAGTAACCTCGCCAGGAGCGGAGTATATGGCTAGTCTATGGTGTGATCGGTTACCATTAAGGATTGGTAACTACATGTTTCCCTCAAACCTAATAGTATGGGAGTCACAAGGATTGGATATGATATTAGGCATGGATTGGTTATCGAAGTATGGAGGGAACATTGAATGCGCCAGTAAGTTGATCTTGCTTACCACCCCAGAAGGAAGAAGGATCAAGTATGTATCCCGGCATGTGCCGAGGAGGACCCAAGTGAATTCCTTATCAGGAGTTGTACAGGAGGAAGTACCAGTGGTGAAGTATTTCCCTAACGTATATCCAGAAGAGTTGCCAGGCATGCCACCGGATAGAGACATTGAGTTTTTGATTGAGCTTTTTCCAGGCACAGGGCCAATATCCAAGAGACCGTACAGGATGCCCGCAAAGGATTTAGAAGAAATTAAGAAGCAGATTAAGGAGTTACTGGGTAAAGGCTATATTCGCCCAGGTTTGTCACCTTGGGGATCGCCAGTGCTTCTAGTGGAGAAGAAGGATGGACCATTAAGGATGGTTGTTGATTATCGAGGGTTGAATGAAGTGACAATCAAGAACAAGTACCCACTGCCAATGATCAATGATCTATTTGACCTGTTGCAAGGAGCTAAAGTATTTTCCAAGATTGATCTGCGATCAGGATACCACTAGCTGAAGATTCGAGAGCAGGATATACCTAAGACAGCTTTTACCACAAGGTACGGGCTATATGAGTATACCGTTATGTCATTTGGTCTGACTAACACACCTGCCTATTTCATGAACATGATGAACAAGGTGTTTATGGAGTTTCTGGATAAGTTCGTCGTGGTGTTCATTGATGATATTTTGGTCTACTCAAAGAATGAAGAGGAGCATAAGGAGCATTTGCGTTTGGTACTTGGGAAACTCAGAGAACATCAGTTATATGCCAAGTTCAGCAAGTGTGAGTTTTGGTTGAAGGAAGTTGGATTCCTCGGACATGTTATATCCGGAGAAGGAATACCAGTAGACCCCACCAAGGTTGTCACTGTGACAAATTGGGAAGCCCCCACATCAGCTGGAGAGATCCGGAGTTTTCTTGGACTTGTAGGATACTACCGGAGGTTCATTGAGAATTTCTCAAGGATTGCAAAACCCATGACGGAGTTGTTAAAGAAGGACACCAAATTCAAATGGACTGAGGAATGTGAGGCCAGCATTCAGTAGTTGAAGAAACGTTTGGTTACATCACCGGTGTTGATTCTGCCAGATCAGCGCAAGGATTGTGAAGTATATTGCAACACTTCACGTCGAGGACTTAGAGCAGTACTTATACAGGAGGGAAGAGTTGTTTCTTATGCCTCACGGCAGCTTAAACCCCATGAGTTGAATTATGCCACGCATGATTTGGAGTAAGCAGCCGTAGTACATGCGTTGAAGACATGGAGACATTTTCTCATCGGAAACCATTGTGAGGTGTACACGGATCACAAGAGTTTGAAGTACATCTTCACACAGAAGGAGTTAAATCTCAGGCAAAGGAGATGGTTTGAGCTCATTAAGGATTATGATATGAGGCTGCACTATCACCCCGGAAAGGCTAACGTAGTAGCCGATGCGTTGAGCCACAAGAGCCATGTCAACACCCTCATGACCGGAGAGTTACCCAAGGAGTTAGCCAAGAATCTTCGTGAGCTATGTTTGGAGATAGTTCCGAGAGGCTATGTAGCAGCATTGGAGATTCAGTCTACTCTGATGGACAAAATTAGAGAAGCTCAGAAGACCGACAAGGAGATTGCCGAGATAAAGGAGAAGATGAGCAAAGGAAAGGCTAAGGGATTTCGTGAGGATGAGCACGATACCTTATGGTTTGAGGACCGCGTTTATGTGCCTAATGACCCGGAGATCAGGAAGTTGATTCTACAGGAGGCCCATGATTCACCGTATTCGATTCACCCAGGAAATACCAAGATGTATCTGGATTTGAAGGACAGTTTCTGGTGGACCGGAATGAAGAAGGATATTGCGGAGTATGTAGCAGTTTGTGATGTATGTCAGAGAGTAAAGGCCGAGCATCAGAAGCCAGCAGGATTGCTATAGCCATTGCCAATACCCGAATGGAAGTGGGATAAGCTAGGCATGGATTTTATCACGGGATTGCCCAGGACACGTTCAGGCTATGACTCGATATGGGTTGTAGTTGATCATTTGACGAAGGTAGCTCATTTCATCCAAGTGAAGACCACTTATACCAGTGCTAAGCTGGCAAAGATATACATGACCAGGATCGTATGTCTGCACGGAGTTCCGAGGACCATTGTATCAGATAGAGGAACTCAGTTTACCTCAAAGTTCTGGAATCAGTTGCACGAAACTTTGGGTACCAGGCTAGAGTTCAGTACAGCCTTTCATCCATAGACAGATGGACAGACTGAGAGAGTCAATCGGATTCTGGAGGACATGTTGAGAGCTTGTGCGCTAGACTACGGATCTAGTTGGGACGACAATTTACCGTATGCAGAGTTCTCTTACAACAACAGTTATCAATCCAGTTTGAAGATGGCCCCTTTCGAAGCTTTGTATGGAAGGAGGTGCAGGACACCTTTATTGTGGGATGAAGTTGGAGACCGTTAGTTGTTTGGACCAGATTTGATTAAGGAGTCTGAAGAGAAGGTTAAGCTGATTCGCGATAGACTCAAGGTAGCCCAGTCCAGGCAAAAGAGCTATGCGGATTCTGAATGCAAGGAGACAATTTACGAAGTCGGAGACAAAATTTATCTTCCTGTATCCCCACTTTGAGGAGTTAAGCGTTTTGGAGTTAAGGGAAAGTTAGCACCACGTTTTGTGGGACCATACAAAGTTTTGGAACGTATGAGAGAAGTTGCTTACAAGTTGGAATTGCCCGAAGGATTGTTAGGAGTTCATGATGTGTTCCATGTATCCCAGTTGAAGAAGTGCCACGCAGAGATGGCTGATATCCCTCTGAGAGATACAGTACCACTAGAAGCGATTCAGTTGGATAGTGATTTGACCTATGAAGAGAAACTAGTCAAGATTCTCGAGTTTGCCAGCAGAGTCACACGCAGCAAGGTTATCAAGTTCTGCAAAGTTCAGTGGAGCCACCATACCGAGGATGAAGCCACCTGGGAGCGAGAGGAAGACCTACGGAAGGACCACCCTCACCTATTTCCTAACCAACCCGAATCTCGAGGGCGAGATTCATCTTAAGGGGGGTAGGTTTGTAACATCCCAAATTTTCAAATTGGAATGTTATACATTAGATCATCACTGCATATCATATTTTGTTGCACTTTGGCTAGATCCTAGAAATTTTATGCAACTCAAGGACCCACGGAGAGAGTTGGGGATTTCGTTATTTTCATATTTGAGTTTTCTCAAATTTTGAAAAGAGGATCGTTTGATTTTAATTATTTTATCGTCGTATATTTCTTTTATAAAAATAAAAGAGAGGGAATAAAATGACTTTCCCAATATTGGAGATTTAATATTAAAATCGAATAAAATTTTTATTTCGGAGTTTTTTCGCTATTTTATTTGAATTAGGAAAAATGTGTGTTTTTCAAAATTGCATTTTAGGCCCAAATAAATGTTCACTTTGTCCGGCTTATTTTTAAAGGACGGGGAAATTTTATTTTGGAATTTTTGGTGCCCGTTTAGTATTTCTGTTCTTTCTTTTTCTGCGCGTCGAAATTATTTTAAAAAAAAGTCAAACCGACTTGGGCCGCGTGGGCGACCCGGACTCCGCCTCGCCCAGGCTTTATAAGCCACCCGAGCCGCCCCAGCCCACCTCGTCCCGTGCCGCCGCCCAAAGCCTAACCCTAAGCCGCCGCCGCCGCCGCCGGTTGCCGCCGCCGCCGCGCCGCCTCTCGCCAACATCGCCGCCTCCCACCGATGCCACCGCCTTCGCCGCCGCCGCGCCGCCTCTCGCCAACATCGCCGCCTCCCACCAATGCCACCGCCTTCGCCGCCGCCACCGCCGATCGCCCCTGCCGCCCCGCCATTGCCTCGCCGCCCCGCCGGACCCGCACTACGCTGCCCTGCCGGACTCGCCGGAGGTAGCCGCCGCCGCCGGTTTTCCTTGAAAAACGGTATGGTTTTTTTAGAAACCCAAGTTTATTTTTTATTAGATCGGTTTTATTTTTTTTTTTGGTTTAGTTATTTAGCGAACGCCTGTTCGTTCATTCGTTTTAACGAATGGTTTTCACTATTTAGCCGCAGACAGCGAACGTTCATTCGTTAGCCTGTTCGTCAGTTTTTATTTTTCCAGGGTTTTCCGCGATTATTTTCGATCGTGATTTTTGCCCTGATTTTCGTTTTAGTTTATCTTTTCGCTTGTTTATCGGAATTAGGTGATTCAAGCGCCTAGAGTTTCGTCTCGAAACCCTCTTTCTGTTTAACCAACTCAAACAAAATTTTGCTATTGTAAAATTTGACTTAGGTCCAGATTAGTAAAAGAAGCGTGTTTCTTTCGTCGTTTGAGTTTCGTTGCTTCGTTTGATTTGATTCTTTTTGCAAACCGGAGTTCTTAAGTTGAACTTTCTGGTTAGATCTCTTATTTGAGTTTTGCCCGTGCTTTAGATGAGTGCTTACTGTATGCTTTTTTTTTGCGATAGAGTGCCTGGAGTGTGCAGCGTGCTACTACGATTCTCTAGGTTTCACGGATCATCAGCAATACAAGTAACACTTTGATCATATCTCTTTACTACCCAGTTTTATTTCATTAGATAAATCCTCAAACAATTGCATGGTTAGGATCTAATTAATATGTGGGTTTTGGGAAGTAGATGAGGTAGTACCTATTGCCCTGTTTATTATCAAACCTTTGGGAGTTACTTCTACATTTGCTTATCTTGCTATGTTATGCTTGTGGACGTGGATTGGGTGAGTGTATACATGACAGATGTGAGTGTTTATTTAATGGTTAACTTAAGGTGGCTACTTTAATACACATCTGGGTGGATTGAGGCACCTGGGGAACCCAATGTTGCCTGTATTTTTGGAAAACCCAGGGTACCGTGTGATTCTCCTATGGACTGCCACCCAGGCTCAAAGGGATCATAAGATTATTCATGCTAGAAACTTCCATGTGCAGCCGCAAGCTACTATGGGCTCTAGCATAGTTGAGTATGTTGCGTGACCTCTTTCAGTGGTAGGCTAGCAGATGTAGGGGATGTAGGTTGGTACTGTCTACCCAGAGTAAAGAGTTAATGCTTCTGAAAGACTGTGTCTCGGTCATCCGTTTCTCAAACATCATGTAGTGCGAGAAATTCAATGGAGGAGATCGAGTCTTGCGGGGAAAAGTGCGCAAACCTTTGCAGAGTGTGCAAACTAATCATGGTTAGTCGTGTCCCCGGTTACGGACGTTTTGAGTATCTAGTTTCTTGGATTATCATGTGAATCTCATCATGTTACCTAATTTATTTTGATTGGGTTAATGATGATGCTTAATTGGGATTGAGTTGGAGGAACCTTCTCAATGTTTAACAACCCCAATGATAGTTAAACAATACTTATTCCTTTGTTGTAGGGAAAAATTGGCTTTATGCAAAATTGTAACCATAGAGCTTTCCACCAGCCATATATGCATGTAGTGATAGCATTATTCTGTTGATTACTCTCTATGTGTTACATTGCCAGCATATTCCATGTGCTGACATGTTTCCGGGGTGCAACGTTCATGTTGCAGACTTTTCAGACGACGAGTAAGGTGACTTAGGTTGTGATCTTTCACTCAGTGATGTCATTGGAGTTGATGGACACGCTTTATCTTCCAAGCCTTCCGCTGTTATCGTTATTAGATGGCCTTAAGCCATATTTATTGTAATAAGTTCTCTTTTGAGACATTCGATGTAATAAGTGTGTGATTGCTACTCTGTTATAAATCCTTCAAGTATTGTGCGTGTCAGCATTACCGATCCAGGGATGACACTGATGCACAGAGATCAGACTGTTTGAGGTCTGGTCGCTACATGATGGTATCAGAGCAAACGCTGACTGTAGGACACGACCACTAAGCTAAAGCCCTAGATCACTACTCTCTTCTCATTTCTAACTCCTCTCCCTTTTCTACTCTTTAGGATGGCGGATGCAAGGAACAAGTTCACGCAACCGGATGAAGATACACCCTTCGGACGCCACTTGAAGGAAGTCACTAGATACCTGAATATCAGAGTACCAAGTTTCACCGGAACCTACATCGCCACTTTACCAGAAGAGGAGCGTTGGATGATTCAAGTTCAAGTTCCAGGCAGAACGTTCATGCCAGTCACTGAGCCCATAGAGTTTTCCTTTGATGCAGCAACCTAGAGTTTAGGAAAGAGCATGGCAGCCCACATCACCATGGGACGCATTGGAGAAGTTTACCACAAGGATCTCAAGGATACTATCTACCAGATTTGTGGGCGCTGAGATGAGCAATGGGAGATGATCAGCACCAGGAAGGATAGATCTATTGCAGCTTTCATCTAGGAGTTAAACCAGCACATTCGCCGCTAGGAGAACCAGATGTGCGTAGGCATGATAGATCTGAAGAAGGCTATGACCAGGATCACGGAGCTGTAAGAAGAACTCAAGACTACACGTGATGGATATGAGGAGGAAATGACGACACTCGTGGAAAAGAATGACGACCTGAAGAAGAAGCTAAAAATATTCATGGGATACCACTTGCCCGGAGAACTACATCATCATCGACGACACCGACTCGGACCCCGACGATAGCGATGATAACTTTGTTGATGAAGCTGGAGCAGATATCATGGAGTCTTCGACCGATCAATTTTTCTAGTCGACCACCGTAACAGTAGTAGTATCCCCCCCATGTATATAGTATAGTCCGAGCACTTTTATAACGATAGTTAGACCGTTGTATGCCCTTCTTTGAATTGATTGAAGTGATATGTTTGTGTTTGTCTCATGTGCATATGGGTAGTGTTTTCCCTCTAGACCTCATTCTATTCTGTATTTCTCATCTTTTCTAAACCCTCAGATGCCTCCGAGACGTGACAATGGATTTGCATTCCCACCAGAGCTCACTCAGTTGATCCAGCAGCAGAATGCATTGATGCAGATACTAGTCCAGAATCAGAATCAGGGGAACAACAACAACAACAACCCACCACCACCACCTGTTGATCACTTAGTCCGTTTCTTGAGGCTTAATCCGCCAGTGTTCTCTAGTAGCACCGAGCCGATAGTTGCAGATGATTGGCTCCGCAAGATTGGAAGGGAGTTGACCACTATAGGATGCACAGATGCGGAGAGAGTGCGCTTTGCCGCACATCAGCTTGATGGACCCGAAGCATCATGGTGGCAGAATTTCACAGCCACTTATCCCATCGACACAGTCACATGGGATCAGTTTCAGCAGGCTTTCCGTATTGCCCATGTTTCAGCAGGAGCTATGGCCATGAAGAAGCGTGAGTTTTGCAACTTGTGCCAAGGAGGACGTACAGTTGGCCAGTATGTGGATGATTTTAGTAAGCTAGCACGTTATGCCCCAGATGACGTTGCTACGAATGCAGCTAAGCGGGAGAAGATTTTGGAAGGTCTGAATGATGAGCTGAGCATGCAGTGTATGATGGCAACTTTCAACAACTACCAGGAGTTGGTAGACAGAACTCTCAAGATTGAAGGGAAGCAGGAGCAGATTGACAGCCGCAAGAGGATGTATGGACAAGGGAAGTACAATTCTGGAGCTCAGCAGAATCCTCGTTTTACCCCGAACTCGGGAGGACCTTTTCAGCATACCCATGGAGGTCACAATCATAATGGAGGGAGTTCGCACAACCATAATGGCCCCAATAATGGCAATGGGAATGGAGGAAGCAACGGACAGAACCGTACCAACCCATCAACACCAGCCAAGAGGGATCTAAGCCACATTACCTATTTCAAGTGCCAGAAGATCATCGGCGCGGCGATGGCCCCGGCGGCGTTCCGGCGCCACCGGAAGCAAGGGGGAGAGAGCCCCCCCCCCTTCTTCTTCTTCTTCCTTGACCTTCCCCCTAGATGGGAGAAGGGTTTACCCTCTGGTCCATGGCTTCAATGGCGGCGGAGGGGCGGGAGCCCCTCCGAGATTGGATATCTCTCTCTGTTTCCTTCTGTTTCTATGCTCTCAGATTCTAGCCTTTCACCGCTTCTTAAATTTCCGGAGATCCGTGACTCCAATTGGGCTGAAATTTTAACATGATTTATATCCGCATATTAACTTTCTTGCGGCAAAAAAGGGAACCAACCACCTTACGGAGTCGCCACAAGGGCCCAGGGCGCGCCCTACCCCCTAGGGCGTGCCCCTCACCCTCATGGGCCCCTTCCCAAAATTCACATATATTCCAAAAAAGTCTTCATAAGTTTTTATCCCGTTTGGACTCCATTTGATATGGATTTTCTGTGAAACAAAAAACATGCAACAAACAGGAACTGGCACTGGATCAATATGTTAGTCCCAAAAATAGTATAAAAAGTTGCCAAAAGTATGTCAAAGTTGTAGAATATTAGCATGGAACAATAAAAATTTATAGATACGATGGAGACGTATCAGCATCCCCAAGCTTAATTCCTGCTCGTCCTCGAGTAGGTAAATGATAAAAAGATAATTTGTGATGTGTAATGCTACCTAGCATAATCTTGATCATGTAATCTAATCATGGCATGAATATTAAGACATCAGTGATTCAAAGCAATAGTCTATCATTTGACATTAATACTTCAAGCATACTAATAAAGCAATCATGTCTTTTCAAAATAACATGGCCAAAGAAAGTTATCCCTACAAAATCATATAGTCAGGCTATGCTCCATCTTCACCACACAAAATATTCAAATCATGCACAACCCCGATGACAAGCCAAGCAATTATTTCATACTTTTGATGTTCTCAAGCATTTTCAACTTTCACGCAATACATGAGAGTGAGCCATGGATATAGAACTATAGGTGGAATAGAAGGTGGTTGTGAGGAGAAGAAAAAAAGGGGAAAAAGTCTCACATCAACTAGGCAAATTAATAGGCTATGGAGATGCCCATCAATTGATATCGATGCAAGTGAGTAGGGATTGCCATGCAACGGATGAACTAGAGCTATACGTGTATGAAAGCTCAAACTGAAAACTAAGTGGGTGTGCATCCAACTTGCTTGCTCATGAAGACCTGGGCATTTGAGGAAGCCCATCATCGAAATATACAAGCCAAGTTCTATAATGAACAATTCCCACTAGTATATGAAAGTGACAACATATGCTCTGTGTACACAAGAACAACATATATATACTTGTAACATGACATGATTGCAATACCAAATTAAACATCCAATTACGTTATATAACAAATACCATAAATATTGCAAGGTTCAAATTCAAAGATTACAACGCCCAAATTCAAACATTGCAAACATCGACATTTCTGCAAAGGGATTAGCCGCTGACAAGTCATGTATGGGTTTGACACAATGACTTCCAATTGCTGTCATATGCTCTTCCAAGATAAAGTTTAGCTTTTTTGGAGCCTCTTCCATTCTGCAGTACCTGCCAGCTCTGATCAACATACCATTCATCTGTCCTAATTAAATGCGTGTTCAACCTTAGTACCCTCAGCACCTTTGCTCTGGCAAGAAAGAACCTGGCGAGTGCAATCTCCGGTAAGGTCCCTCGGTAGGAGTTCAAAGTAATATTTGAGAGATGCAGATCTAGGCATTCGATGTGATTGTCGTTATAAACATTATCCACCACCAGGCCTATTATTATCTGCAAAAGAAGAGAATGTGTTAGTGCCTACATGCAGTTTTGAACACTACCACACGCCTACTTGGTTTGCAGGATTTGTAAAATGCACCAATGTGCCCTCTTTGATCTGACATGATTAACATGGGCATTTCATTACAATCTAGAAACATGTAGCCTTCTTCACAAGAGGTTGGATTGGATGAAAAATTCCCTAAGAAAACTAGTACAGATGAATCCAAAGGAGAAATGATTATGGATTGTAACCATATGAATCAAGCAACCAATATGTGGTGGGGGTGTATGTCCTGAAATCCTCCAAAATTCCTTTAGAAATCGTAGTACATTGTCATTGTAAACTTGGGAAAAGGTGCAAAAAAATTGAACTCCCTTATGGTTAACATTTAATAGGAAAGGAACATCACCTCAATATACAGCTTCTTCAGGCACGGAAAGCATCTCAGGCAACTAACAACTTGGTCCAGGTTGGGGCCGACGGATTCTAGTGCCAAGACCTTCACTATGCCCAGAATCTGGGTGAAGCTTTGCTGGATGACAGACGAACATGCATTTTCAAAACTATAAATAATGTTGATATCAATAAAGAGCGGTATAAGGTGATTGTTGTACCTGGAAGCAGTAGTATTTGACAGACGAGTAGCCCACCACTGCCACTTTTGGGGAAGAAATGACATTGATTCTTGTTGGACCTTGTTGATCAACTACAAGTAATCTATCAAGTGAAGGTGTGTCCTGACCATATTGTGGTCCACCTTTAGTGATCTCTCGTTGCAGCACCAGCAACACACATAAATAGTTTGGAGAATCCTGGAGGTGATGTGGAAGGTACTCGACCAATTCATCGCTTGAAGATGAAGGAACTCGAGTACAGCACAGCCGCGGAGTAGGCGCTCCATGTCATCCTTTGGGATGCGGACGACGACGAGATCAACGTGCTTCAGTCATGGTAGAAAAAGAGCGGGCGCGTCATTAAGGGGGGATGGCAGTTCATGAACTTGGCAAGGCACAGCGTGGGCGCAAAGTGGAGCGCGAACATTGGCAGCAAGCGCATATGACCATCATTAAAACTGAGCTTCTCGAGCTGATCTATGGCGGGGGATCGAAACCACTCGTCAAGCTTGGCTCGGTCCTTGCCATTGGAACGGAACTTGCCCGTGATAAGGCCTATGATTGGGCCATGGTGACTGCCGAGGATCTGGGAGAACGCATCCAAGCTTTTGAGATAGCCATGGCAGAGCTCGTGGGCGTCGAGGAGGTCGACAGGGGTGAGGAGCCATAGGGGGCGCCACCGCCGAGAAAGGGCGGCTGTCCTCGCCCCATATTTGATTGGGAGGAGGGATATGATGACTCTCAACATATCATCGGGGAGGTTGCTGATGAAGTCTAGGCCTGATGGAGTCGCTTGCGGTTCTTTCTCGACCCGCCTTCGCTTGTTGGCAGCCTCGTTCTCCACCTCGTCGACAGCGACGGAAACCTCTGTCTCCATATTCACACCATGCTCCGGTGCTCTTTGAGGACTGAGAGCGGCGTCGAGGATGCGAGCAGAGAGAGAGGATTGTGTGTGTGGCGAGGATGGGGGTGTGGCCGCTCGGGCACGCCATTAATACAAACCAGTGGGAGCGAGGTGGGTGACGGTCAAAGGCTGTCTCGCTTCCTGGTGAGCCTGCACGAAGGACTTATGGCATTCCTATACCATCATTTCACAGAGCGAGGCGGACGCGCCATTAATATGGAGGAGTGGGAGCAAGGTGGGCGGCAGTCAAAGGGCTAGCTTGCCTCCCGGTGAGCTGATGTCTACTACACAACCTTCTTCTTGTAGACGTTGTTGAGCCTCCAAGTGCAGAGGTTTGTAGGACAGTAGCAAATTTCCCTCAAGTGGATGACCTAAGGTTTATCAATCTGTGGGAGGCGTAGGATGAAGATGGTCTCTCTCAAGCAACCCTGCAACCAAATAACAAAGAGTCTCTTTTGTCCCCAACACACCCAATACAATGGTAAATTGTATAGGTGCACTAGTTCGGCGAAGAGATGGTGATACAAGTGCAATATGGATGGTAGATATAGGTTTTTGTAATCTGAAAATATAAAAACAGCAAGGTAACTAATGATAAAAGTGAGCGTAAACGGTATTGCAATGGTACGAAACAAGGCCTAAGGTTCATACTTTCACTAGTGCAAGTTCTCTCAACAATAATAACATACTTGGATCATATAACTATCCCTCAACATGCACCAAAGAGTCACTCCAAAGTCACTAATAGCGGAGAACAAACGAAGAGATTATTGTAGGGTACGAAACCACCTCAAAGTTATCCTTTCTGATCAATCTAGTCAAAAGTCTGTAGTAAAATAACACGAAGCTATTCTTTCCGTTCGATCTATCATAGAGTTCGTACTAGAATAACACCTTAAGACACAAATCAACCAAAACCCTAATTTCACCTAGATACTCCAATGTCACCTCAAGTATCCGTGGGCATGATTATACGATATGCATCACACAATCTCAGATTCATCCAACCAACATAAAAGTACTTCAAAGAGCGGCCCAAAGCTACTACCGGAGAGTCAAGAACGTGTGCCAACCCCTATGCATAGGTTCCCAAGTGTCACGAAACCCGCAAGTTGATCACCAAAACATACATCAAGTGGCACATGATATCCCATTGTCACCATAGATAATCACGGCAAGACATACATCAAGTATTCATAAAAGACTCAATCTGATAAGATAACTTTAAAGGGGAAACTCAATTCATCACAAGAGAGTAGAGGGGGAGAAACATCATAAGATCCAACTAACACAAAGTACTTCAAAGAGTGCCCCAAAGTTTCTACCGGAGAGTCAAGACGAAAACATGTGCCAACCCCTATGCATAAGTTCATTGAACCCGCAAGTTGATTACCAAAATGTACATCAAGTAGATCACGTGAATATCCCATTGTCACCACACATAAGCACGGCAAGACATACATCAAGTGTTCTCAGATCCTTAAAGACTCAATCCGATAAGATAACTTCAAGAGGAAAACCCAATCCATTACAAGAGAGTAGAGGGGGAGAAACATCATAAGATCCAACTATAATAGCAAAGCTCGTGATACATCAAGATCGTGCCATCTCAAGAACACGAGAGAGAGAGAGAGAGAGAGAGAGAGAGAGAGATCAAACACATAGCTATTGGTACATACCCTCAGCCCCGAGGGTGAACTACTCCCTCCTCGTCATGGAGTGCACCGGGATGATGAAGATGGCCACCGGTGAGGGATCCCCCCTCCGGCAGGGTGCCGGAACGGGCTCTCGAGAGGTTTTTGGTGGCTATAGAGGCTTGCGGCGGCGGAACTCCCGATCTATTGTTGTCTCTGATGTTTTTAGGGTATATGGGAATATATAGGCGAAATAAGTCGGTCAGGGGAGCCACGAGGGGCCCACGAGGGTGGAGGGCGCGCCCAGGGGGTGGGCGTGCCCCCTGCCTCGTGGCCTCCTTGAAGCTTCCCTGACTTGCACTCCAAGTCCCCTGGATTGCTTTCGTTCCAAAAATAACGCTCCTGAAGGTTTCATTCCATTTGGACTTCGTTTGATATTCCTTTTCTTCGAAACACTGAAATAGGCAAGAAAACAACAATATGGGTTGGGCCTCCGGTTAATAGGTTAGACCCAAAAATAATATAAAAGTATATAATAAAGTCCATAAACATCCAAAATAGATAATATAATAGCATGAATGCTTCATAAATTATAGATATGTTGGAGACGTATCATGAGCCTGCGCGGCGGACTACTGGCATGCCTACCGTCATTTCACACAGCTAATAGCGTACGGTGAGTGCGTAGCAAACACACGCATGAATTAGATAGTGGTCGTGATTTTAGTTGAAAAAATTAGATAGTGCTAGTGATTTTTAGCTGCATATTTTGACAAATCGCAGTGTCTCTTGGCTTAGCGCCGAAGTCTGGCTTTAATTTGCATACCGTATTCAATCTAAACTGTTTGCATTGAAGATGCACAAATCCTGTGTTAAACAGCTCGCACGCTTCTCGGTGAGCCTGCACACCGGACTGCGCTCGCACGCCTCCCGTTCAGTCAAGCAGTTATCCGCACGGCACCTCCTATAGCCATTAAAACCAAGACACGTGGGGTCACATAAATGGTTAACAGAACGCACATGATTTGAATTATACAAACGTTTGAGATATTAAAGTGGCAGCTATTTGTTTCAAAATGCCTTTGTTGGCTGCTATTCGAGTGTGCCTTCTCTCAAAATGGACACCAAAAACACCACAGCATGTCGGGTGCCATTCCATGATAGCATGCCAAGTTTCATGAATTTCGGACGAGTTTTGGATTTACTAAAATTTTAAAACAAAGTATCTCAATGTTTTACCGGCAATCAACGGTGCCTTGGTGTTTGAAATTCATTCCCATTTCTTGCATGGGACCTAAGGATGCACCCAAGGATACAGATTTGATTTTTCAACCAATTTATATGCACTCGAGCATGTGCATGTAGTTCAAATTTGAATTATGCACATAAATGCATCGAAAACCCAATTAATGCATAAAAATGTCCAAACGAACCCCAAAAATCCCAAAAATTGACACAACACTCCTGTTGTTCTCTGTTGAGGCTAGATTTTTTTTTGAAAGCAATAAGAGGTAGCGGATATCGTTTCGTCCCCAAAGGTGGGATGTTCCCTACCGAAACCATCAGGCTTGTTCTGAGAAGCTTTGGTTGTGAGAAGCTTATACCCAAACCTGCCCCAATTGGGGAAAAATTACCACAACATGTTGATGCCGCTCCATGATAGCATGCCAAGTTTCATGAATTTCAGACGAGTTTTGGATTTACTATAATTTAAAAACAAGGAATCTCAATGTCTGCGGCCGAGTGACGGTGGCAGGGTGTTTGACATTCGTTTCCATTTTCTGCATGGGACCTAAGCATGCAACCAAGGACACATATTTGAATTTTCAACCAATTTATATGCATTAGAGCATGTGTCTGTATTTCAAATTTGAATTATGCACATGAATGCATATAAAACTCAGTTAATGCATAAAAATGTCCAAACGAACCCCGAAAATCCCAAAAATTGACACAACACTCGTGTTGTTCCATGTTGACACTAGAATTTTTTTGAAAGCAATAAGAGGCAATGGATATCATTTTTTCCAGAAAGGTGAAACGTTCCCTACCGAAACCATCGAGCTTGTTGTGAGAAGATCTGGTTTGTGAGAAGCATATCCCCAAACCTGCCCCAAATGGGACAAAAAATTTACCACGGCATGTTGATGCCGCTCCATGACAGCATGGCAAGTTTCATGAATTTCAGACGAGCTTTGGATTTACTAGTAATTTAAAAACCATGTATCTCAATGTTTACGGACGAGTGACGGTGGTAGGGTGTTTGACATTCATTCCCATTTCTTGCATGGGACCTAATAAGCATGCAACCAAGGACAGATTTGAATTTTCAACTCATTTATATGCATTAGAGCATGTGCATGTAGTTCAAATTTGAATTATGCACATGAATGCATGGAAAACTCAGTTAATGTATAAAAATATCCAAGCGAACCCCGAAAATTCCCAAAAATTGACACAACACTCCTGTTGTTCTATGTTGACACTAGGAAAAATTGAAATCGAGAAGAGGCAATGGATATCGTTTCATCCATAAAGGTGAAACGTTCCCTACCGAAACCATCGGGCTTGTCGGGAGAAGCTCCGGTTTGTGAGAAGCATATCCCCAAACCTGCCCCAAATGGGACAAAAAAATTACCATGATCTGTTGATGCCGCTCCATGACAGCATGCTAAGTTTCATGAATTTCAGACGAGCTTTGGATTTACTAGAATTTAAAAACCAGGTATATATCTCAATGTTTGCGGCCGAGTGACGGTGGCAGGGTGTTTCACATTCGTTCCCATTTCTTGCATGGGACCTAATAAGCATGCAACCAAGGACACATATTTGAATTTTCAACCAATTTATATGCATTAGAGCATATGCATGTAGTTCACATTTGAATTGTGCACATGAATGCATAGAAAACTCAGTTAATGTATAAAAATGTTCAAGCGAACCCCGAAAAATTCCAAAAGTTGACACAACACTCCTGTTGTTCGATGTTGACACTAGGAAAATAAATTAAAAACGAGAAGATGCAACGGATATTGTTTCGTCCAGAAAGGTGAAATGTTCCCTACTGAAACCATCACACTTGTTGTGAGAAGCTTTGGTTTATGAGAAGCTTATACCCAAACCTGCCCCAAATGGGACAAAAAATTTACCACGGCATGTTGATGCCGCACCATGATAGCATGCCAAGTTTCATGAATTTCGGATGACTTTTGGATTTACTAGAATTACAAAAGCAAGTACCTCAGTGTTTGCCTGAGAGCCACGGTGTTGTGGTGTTTGAAATTCATCCCCATTTCTTGAATGGGCGTAATTAAGCATCAACCCATGGACACATATATCATTTTACAACCCATTTTGGTGCACCGGACCATGTGCATGTGGTTTAATTTTGAATTGTGCACCTGAAATGCCTAGAAAACCAAGTTACCGTATAAAAATGTCCAAACGAACCGTGAGTAATTCGAAAAATTTTGACGACACACCTATAGTTGCGTGTTCACTATAGATAGAAGTTCTAGCAATTCAAACACCATCCTTTGCAGCTGTGACCCCATTATGTAATTCAAATCAAGATGAAAAATCAAGTAGATCGCACACATTTTATTATCACCAACCGTGTGAGATGCAGTACAAAATATCTTGGAGCACCGTCGCTGTATAGTACGCCTATGGCTTACTCAAGAAGGTTCGTCGGCTACAGTCCACAGCCCGCTCTGAATAAGGGACCGTGTCTGATGACACTTTGTGCGCCAGTTTTTTCGCTGAAGCGATTCCAAATTTTCGGCTTCCGCGGAAATATCTACCTCCCCGCCCCCTCCCCCTTACCAAAAGCCATATTTCCCCTGTTTCCGCCTTCCTTTCCAAGTTGAAACCTTCACTCCTTGCTTGCAGCGCCGCCTCCTCACCGGTGACCCTCCTTCACGCTGCTCGGCCTCGCCTATCCAGGCAGGTAATCCACACGCGAAACCCATCCTCCTCCTCCTTCCACATCCCACGTGCCCCAACCGCTGGCGCGAGCGCGACACCTTCCACCCAAATCATCGACCCCTCCACAAAATAAGCATCGTCCTAAGCCATGGTGCACGCAGTATAGCCAGGATCTCAAGGAGCATTTGGCAGCGGAGAAGCAAATTGCGGCTGCACATGTGGATGAGGTCGCGTTGGCTCCCATTTGCACCGACCCCCAGACCTTGGAGGAGCACCTTGCTGTCGAGGCCACCGTCGATGCCTCGTGCGCCGGCGCCGCGACACGGTTGGCTGCTTTAAACGCTAGTTCATGGCGTTTTCTCGAGGCCACCGTCGGTGCCTTCAAAGAAGACCATGAGTTGTTTTCTCAGCATGCACGTGCTTTCCTCATCTTGAGAACCAGCAGGTTGGCACCCGGAGCGGCTCAGGCAACTCACTACTACGACGAGGGCACCCATGATGGGGAGGACTCGCCCTCTTCCATGTCCAAGGAGCCAATCGTCATCGATATCTCCAACAATGAGTAGCTTGTCTTATTAGCTCACTATAAGGACCCATGTTCAGTTTGCTAGCTACTGCCTTTCCTTAACAAATTCTAGTGAATTGTGCTATCTACTTTTACCATGCAATCTTCTGCTCTAGTGTATATGTTCTATATGTCGTGCAATGTGGTGTTCAGTTAACTGTTTGGTTCAATTCTGCAAATGTGATGTTCAATTCTTTAGGGTGCAATTTTTCAAGTTGTCAAGCATGCTTGGTTTGGTTAACTGTCTGATCTTCTATTAGGAGTATGTTATATTGTGCAATGTGGTGCTTAGTTAACGTTTGGTTCATTTGTTGTGGTGTTTACTTAATTGTTTGGTTCAATTCTGCAATCCTATGTTCAATTGTTGTGTGTGCATTCTGTTACTGTATACCATGTGAGAAATAAATCGAATTTGGTTGTACTAAATACATGAGAAACAAATACAATTGCTATATTTCCAAGTTGTTAAGCATGCTTGGTTTGGTTAACTGTCTGATCTTCTATTAGGAGTATGTTATATTGTGCAATGTGGTGTTCAGTTAACGTTTGGTTCATTTGTTGTGGTGTTTAGTTAACTATTTGGTTCAATTCTACAATGCAATGTTCAATAGTTGTGTGTGCATTCTGTTATTGTATACCATGTGAGAAATAAATCAAATTTGGCTATACTAAATACATGAGAAACAAATACAATTGATATATTTCCAAGTTGTTAAGCATGCTTGGTTTGGTTAATTGTCTGATCTTCTATTAGGAGTATGTTATATTTGTGCAATGTGGTGTTCAGTTAATGATTGGTTCATTTGTTGTGGTGTTTAGTTAACTGCTTGATTCAATTCTGCAATGCGGTGTTCAATTGTTGTGGCTGCATTCTGTTATTGTTTACTATTATACCTTGTCTTTTTTATTCCTTTGCCCCATTTCCAATATAGAGAAGATATTTTATGCACATCCTTGTTTTCAGGCCTTTCCAAAATAGTTCACTGATGGTTACCTCTCAAACCACCTGTATGGACAGGAGGCGAGGAAGGTATTCATACAACACCCACGGTTCAATATTGAAGTGTTCCTGAAGAGGATGAAGGATGGATGGTTAATCATCCACAGGCACTGGCCTAAAGTTGCAAAGACCTTCAACATCAATGAAGGCTCAATATTTGCCTTCCGCTTTAGCAGTTTTCCCGATGAGATGCATCTGTCTATGTACCGTCTATGATGCTAATGTCGAAAGGTTCTAGATGTTGCATGTGAAACTTGGTGCTGGTGCAGTTGTGTAATGGGGTAGCTGAGTGCTGAAGCTATATCATGTTGTACTCTGATGTATTTCAATTATGAAATCCTGCTTCCTTAATATGGGGATGAAATATATTATGTGTTTAATATGAATGTTGAAAGGATCGATATAGTTGACTAGAGGGGGGGTGAATAGGCAACTAATAATTTTTAGCTTTTCTTTACCAAATTAAACTTTGCATCAAAGTAGGTTGTCTAAATATGCAACTAGGTGAACAACCTATATGATGCAACAACATTAAGTGCACAAGCAAGCAAGGGATACAACACAAATAGCTTGCACAAGTAAAGTCACGAGATAACCAAGAGTGGAGCTGATGGAGACAAGGATGTGTTACCGAAGTTCCTTCCTTTCGAAGGGAAGTACGTCTCCATTAGAGCGGTGTGGAGGCACAATGCTCCCCAAGAAGCCACTAGGGCCACCTTATTCTCCTCACGCCCTCACACAATGCGAGATGTCGTGATTCCACTATTGGTGCCCTTGAAGGCGGCGGCCGAACCTTTACAAACAAGGTTGGGGCTATCTCCACAACTTAATTGGAGGCTCCCAACGACACCACGAAGCTTCACCACAATGGACTATGGCTCCGAGGTGACCTCAACCGTCTAGGGTGCTCAAACACCCAAGAGTAACAAGATCCGCTAGGGATTAGTGGGGAATCAGATTTCTCTTGGTGGAAGTGTAGATCGGGGCCTTCTCAACCTATCCCGAGCAAATCAACAAGTTTGATTGGCTAGGGAGAGACATCAGGCAAAAATGGAGCTTGGAGCAACAATGGTGCTTTTGGGGGGAGAGGTGAGTCAACTTTGGGGAAGAAGACCCCTTTATATAGTGGGGGGAACAATCCAACCGTTACCCCCTCCCCAAGCAGCCCCGCAGAGAGCGATACTACCGCTTGGGCGGGCGGTACTACCGCTGAACCAGCGGTACTACCGTCCCCTCCTAGCGGTACTGCCGCGCACACGAGGGGAGCAGGTACCTGGACCCAAAGCGGTACTACCGCGGTGGTAAGAGCGGTACTACCGCTTGAGAGCGGTACTACCGCCACTACTGCCGCAGCTAGTGCCGCACAACCCAACATGAGAAAACGAGGCCTCGAGTCGAGGCGGTAGTAGCCCGGAGCCTCAGCGGTACTACAGCGGAAGACAGCAAGTGGTACTACCGCTTGTTGTGCTTCGGCGGTACTACCGCTGTGGCCCGCGGTACTACCACTAGGACTAGATAGGGCAAGCCAGGAAGGGAAGGAGAACTCCATTGAAGCGGAAAGGAACAGCGGGTGCGATAAGGATGTGTACGTGTTGATTCCACCCTAGCCTTACCAGAGCGGATCCCCTCTTGATAGTACGGTGACTCCTACGAAACTAGTCCACCAACAGAGAAACAAAGGAGCTACACCGTCTTGAATAAAACACCGAGGGGAGGGAATCGTCTCGTGCCAAAGGATGAATCTCTGAAAAACTCAATGCACACGATTAGTCCGCAAAAGCATTGTCATCAATCACCAAAACACCTTGGGGATAAATATGCCCTTACAATCTCCCCCTTTTTGGTGGATTGATGACAATACGGGATTTGCACAAACGGGAAGAGACATAGGACATGCGCAAACCCCACAACTCTAAAATGTAGGTGGGCTCCCCCTAGATGTGTGGTATCCAGATGTGTGCTTTGGACTGCACGTCACACATACTAGGATCAATGCTCCCCCTACATTTTAGAGACCAACAACCTAAGCAGGATATATGAGAGCAAAGTATATAACAGGACAAGCATGCAACTCATAAGATACCGAAGGACTAGATAGACATAGATAATGATAATCTAAAGATAAGGTAGCATATGTCTCACACCATATGACTGGAACTTTAGGTCTCACTGACACAAAACCAAGCAAAGCAAACTGTGAGAAAACACACCACAAAGAAAACACACTTGCGAAACAGACAACGACAATGACACAAATCCCTAAACTCTCTCCCCCTTTGGCATCGAGACACCAAAAAGAGAGGGAGTGTTTCTACGGCTCCAGGTGATAGCAAGCGAGGGTCTCGAACATCAGATCCCAGCGGGATCGTCTTCGCCATCGTCGTCGGTCGGGAACTGCTCGGCATCAGAATCAGTCCACGGGCAGTGCTGCTGAATCCACTCCTCCTCCTCAGTAAGCTAGTCCTCAGATCCACTATTAACGGTGGCACCCAACTGACGCATGAGCTCCTTGTGACGTCCCCTGGCCTTCTTCTCAGCCACATGAGTCATGTACTGACCGTGAGACTCCATGCAGAACAACTTCTTTATCTTGAGCTTGAGCTTATTTGCCCAAGAGGGCTCTGTCCCAGAAGGCTCATAGTCATCATCATCCTCAGCCTCAGCCTCGGTCTCCATGGCAGCAGCAGACGATGTACCCCCAGATTTAGGGACCTAAGTGCCCCAGTTGTCCTTCTTCCTCAGACGCTTAATCTCATGAGACAAACTCTCCAGTCTCTAGCATAACCTTGGGATAGACCTGACCCCAGGCCTTCTCAATCAGCAGCATGATGAACGGACCATAAATTGGGCACTTGCACTCAGAGATAGCAGATAAGAGCTCAGACCACATAACATGCGAGATGTCCAGGGACTCGCCAGTGTTTGCTTCCTTCTCATGATGGCAGAAGAGAACCATGTCCACGAGATAAGAGTGAACCATATCCAGATTCCTGATGCGAGGGAAAAGAGTCTCACGGAAGACACGGTCAAGAATGTCCAGAAAGGCAGGCAGCTCATATGTTTACTTCTTAGTCTCAGGGTTGATCTTCAGCGTGCAGTAGGGCCAGAGAGCTTGCTTGTGAGTGGAGGTTGTGTTGCGGTGAGGCCGAAAGCCGACAGGAGACGCAAGCCCGTGATCTTCCACCCAAGTAACTCCATGAAAGCCTTCAACTTGACAGAAAGCAACTTGCCATTAGTCATCCAAGTCAGTGTCCTGTCCTCATCAGTCCCTAGATGGACAGTGGCATAGAATTGAGCCACAATATCTGCATCATAGTCCTTGTTGAATTGCATGATTCTGAGAATGTTCAGCTGAGTGCACATTTCAAGAGATTCACCAAAGTTCTCAGGATCCTTCTCCATATAGTCCGTGTTGATGGAGCGCACATCCACATAGAGATTCTTCTTGGCCTTGAGCACATCAAAGAAGATGGCAAACTGAAAGCGGTTCTAGAATGGACGGTTGACCAAAGTGGGTTCTTGGTATACCTCATACGGGTTGCGGCGACGCCTTGCCCAGAACTCCTTGGCATTCATTTGAGGCATGGTTTTGCCCGTTGGCTTCGGCTTGACAACAGACTTCTTCTTGAGTTGAGGTGGAGGTGGAGCACTAGAGGAACCTCCTACTGACTCAGATGTGCGGTAACGCTTTGACATGGCACGACCGGCATTGACACTGCGAGCTTGATGCTTAGGATGTTCATCACTTGGAACCAAACACAAGAACACGCAAAACAACTAGAAAGAACGAGCATAAGCCACCAAACACAACAAAAAAAGGATCAATGAATGGTATAAACATGATGGAATTTGGCAGGCAGCGGTAGTACCGCGACCTGGAGGCGGCAGTACCGCTCCAAGCGGTAGTACCGCTCCATTGAGAGCGGTAGTACTGCTCGAAGCGGGGAAACAACGGTTTCCTACTGCCGTGGTCAGATCCGGCACTACCGGCCTACCAAATCCAAAAATATTCCTACCAAACGCTAATCCAAAACGTCTAGTTGCCTTCTCCACCCTACTCAAGCCTAGATTTAGCCAAAATTCTAGAGATGCAACCACTATTGCCCCTAAGACGCTAGACCTGAAATCTAGACAAAAGGAGAGACGGAACGGGGGCAATACCGGCATCCATGGCAAGAGGACGAGGTGGGGATCGACTCCACCAAAGGAAATGGAGAGGGACGCCCCGGAGAAGAAGATCCGTCGGAGCCCTCCCGCGGCGCAACGATGCTGGAGAGACGAAGAGGAGCAAGGGAACAAAGCGAATAGGTATGGAGGAGCGAGGGAGCGAAGCCAACAAGGAGAAGGCTAGGATAGATAAGGCTACCAAGATGCCAACAATGGAAGAGGCATCTCAGTACTTTCTGAAAAGCAAACAGGATCAACTAGGCTACTTGATTGCATCCACTCTGAGGACTGAGAAGGGGCTGGCCACCTTGACTCAAAACCAGGAGAGCCTGGAGAGGATCATGGAGCAGAAGTTCTACAATTTAGATGTGAAGGTGACTGAGATCCAATTTGTTGTTGAGCAGCTTCAGGATGACATGGAGGAGAGGAAGGGCAAGACAACCACAGATGCATTTGCCAGAGTGCCTAGAGCTCAGAGATAAGCTGCAGTGCCAGTGACAGACACCAGAGCCACTTCATCTGCACCAGCTACAGCTCCTACGGCTCCAGTGCAACCAGCTTCAACACCCACACCTCCAGCTCCATCTACATCAACTGATGCTTTCGTCCTTGGCGTTCTATCTACACCAGCACCTGAAGATTAAGCCTGAGAGACGATATAGTACTATGCATTTTCTAGGAACTTTTTGGTAACTTGTTGCCAAAGAGGGAGAAAAATGTATAGATCATAGGCTTCGAGAGAGAGTGTTGCTTTTTGTTCTCTCTTGCTTTGGTGGTTAAACTTTATTTACTTTTGATTGCTTGAGATACTATGCTATTATCTGTGAGACATTGATGATCATGTGTTTGATCATAAGCTACACTTATGCTTGTTGGATGACATTATCTTACTTATCCTTATATGATCATTCACTTTGCTTGGTGATGAGTGCATGTATTCAATCTTTATTATTTTGAGCGCTCCACCAAGATGTATGTGACATGGAAGAGTAACCCATGAGCCTAATTCCTTGTGCATTTGCAGTCCAAAGCAAATCTTAAACTATCCACAAATTTAGGGGGAGCTCTTGCTTATCACATACTTCTCAAAGCGGCGATGTTTTTCAATCTTATTATAATTTGTCAAAGCTTTGATCTATATGTTGTCATCAATTACCAAAAAGGGGGAGATTGAAAGTGCAACTATCCCTAGGTGGTTTTGGTAATTCATAACAACATATAGCTCATTGAGCTAATGCTATTCCAAGACAAATATTTCAGGAAAGCTCAATGAATGGCATGGCATGGATGATGAAAGTGGATCCCTCAAAATATTAAGGACAAAGGATTGGCTCAAGCTCAAAAGCTCAAGACTCTACATTCTACATTTTAGTGATCCAAGATCACATTGATTCTATAGGAAAAGCCAATACTATCAAGGAGGGATGAGGTGTTTCTTAATGAGCCTCTTGCTTTAAGTGCTTAGTGATATGCTCCAAAAACCCTCAACCACTTTCTCACATCCACATATGACCTAAACCCAAAGTCAAAATCGGTCCTACCGATTCTTTCTATCCGGCGCCACCGAGTTCAAATGTCATAGCCACTGCCACAAACCCCGGGAAAATCGGTCTCACCGATAGGGATCTCGGTCTCACCGAGATGGGATTGTAATCTCTCTGTTTCCCTTCGTAACGTTTCGGTCTAACCGAAGTGAGTGATTGGTCCCACCGAGATTGCAATGTAAACTCTCTGTTTCCCTTTCGTAACATTTCGGTCTCACCTAAAAGAGCGAATCGGTCCCACCGAGTTTACCTGACCAACTCTCTGGTTAGCTAATTACCAAAATTGGTCTCACCGAGTTTGTGTAATCGGTCTCACCGAGATTACGTCATGCCCTAACCCTAACCATATCGGTCCTACCGAGTTGCATGTCGGTCCCACCGAAAATCCTAACGGTCACTAGATTTGCTAAATCGGTCCGACCGAGTTTGTTGATTCGGTCCCACCGAGTTTGGTGAATTGTGTGTAATGGTTAGATTTTGTGTGGAGGCTATATATACCCCTCCACATCCTCTTCATTCGTGGAGAGAGCCATCAGAACAAACCTACACTTCCAACTTACCAGTTCTGAGAGAAAACCACCTACTCATGTGTTGAGGCCAAGATATTCCATTCCTACCATATGAATCTTGATCTCTAGCCTTCCCCAAGTTGCTTTCCACTCAAATCTTCTTTCCACCAGATCCAAATCCTATGAGAGAGAGTTCAGTGTTGGGAAGACTATCATTTGAAGCACAAGAGCAAGGAGTTCATCATCAACGCACATTTGTTACTTCTTGGAGAGTGGTGTCTCCTAGATTGGCTAGGTGTCACTTGGGAGCCTCCGACAAGATTGTGGAGTTGAACCAAGGAGTTTGTAAGGGCAAGGAGATCGCCTACTTCGTGAAGATCTACTGCTAGTGAGGCAAGTCCTTCGTGGGCGACAGCCATGGTGGGATAGACAAGGTTGCTTCTTCGTGGACCCTTCATGGGTGGAGCCCTCCGTGGACTCACGCAATTGTTACCCTTCGTGGGTTGAAGTCTCCATCAACGTGGATGTACGATATTACCACCTATCGGAACCACGACAAAAACATCCGTGTCTCCAATTGCGTTTGAATCCTCCAAACCCTTCCCTTTACATTCTTGCAAGTTGCATGCTTTAATTTCCGCTGCTCATATACTCTTTGCATGATTGCTTGAATTGTGTGAAGATTGCTTGACTTGTCCAAAGATAGCTAAAATCTGCCAAAGTCTAAAATTGGGAAAAGGTTAAGTTTTTAATTGGTCAAGTAGTCTAATCACCCCCCCCCCCTCTAGACATACTTCAAGGTCCTACAAGTGGTATCAGAGTTTTGGTCTCCATTTGCTTTGATTTCCATAGCTTTTGGTGGTCATAGCCTTGGTTTCACAACCTAGGAGAGTATGGCATCTAGCGAGGGAAATTATCACCGTAGAGGTCCTTACTTTGATGGCACTAATTTTGCTAGTTGGAAGCATAAGATGAAAATGCATATTCTCGGACGTAACCCCGCCGTTTGGGCTATTGTGTGTATTGGCTTGCAAGGTGAATTCTTTGATGGGAGAGAGCCAAACCATGAAGCTAGTGCGGATGAATTGAAGATGTTGCAATACAACGCTCAAGCTTGTGATATCCTCTTCAACGGCTTGTGCCCCGAAGAATTCAACAAAATCAGCCGTCTTGAGAATGCAAAGGAAATTTGGGATACTTTGATTGATATGCATGAAGGTATGGACTCCGTCAAGGAATCCAAGTTGGATGTGCTCCAAAGTCAGCTTGACAAGTTCAAAATGAAGGATGGTGAAGGTGTCGCTGAAATGTACTCTAGGCTTGCTCTTATCACAAATGAGATTGCCGGCTTAGGAAGTGAAGAGATGACCGACAGATTCATCATAAAGAAGATCCTAAGAGTATTAGATGGAAAGTATGATACCGTGTGCACATTGATCCAAATGATGCCAAACTACAAAGATCTCAAGCCAATGGAAGTCATTGGAAGAATTGCTGCTCATGAGATGTCACTCAAGGATAAGGAGGAACTTCACAACATGTCAAGTGGTGCTTACAAAGCCTCATGTGAAGCCCCCACATTATCAAGTGAGAAACAAACCTTCAATGAAGAATTGAGCTTAATGGTGAAGAACTTCAACAAATTCTACAAGAGTAGAAGCAAAGAAAGAAGCTCTAAGTCAAGGTCCTACAATGACAAAAGATCTTCTAGTCGAGAGCGCAATTGCTACAATTGTGGGAGAACCGGACTGTCGGTGTCAAAACCGGCGGATCTCGGGTAGGGGGTCCCGAACTGTGCGTCTAGGCGGATGGTAACAGGAGACAAGGGACACGATGTTTTTACCCAGGTTCGGGCCCTCTAGATGGAGGTAAAGCCCTACTCCTGCTTAATTGATATTGATGATATGGGTAGTACAAGAGTGGATCTACCACGAGATCAAGGAGGCTAAACCCTAGAAGCTAGCCTATGGTATGATTGTTGTAATGGTTGTTGTCCTACGGACCAAAACCCTCCGGTTTATATAGACACCGGAGAGGGCTAGGGTTACACAGAGTCGGTTACAATGGTAGGAGATCTACATATCCGTATTGCCAAGCTTGCCTTCTACGCCAAGGAAAGTCCATCCGGACACGGGACAAAGTCTTCAATCTTGTATCTTCATAGTCTTGGAGTCTGGCCGATGATGATAGTCCGGCTATCCGGACACCCCCTAGTCTAGGACTCCCTCAGTAGCCCCTGAACCAGGCTTCAATGACGACGAGTCCGGCGCGCATATTGTCTTCGGCATTGCAAGGTGGGTTCCTCCTCCGAATAATTCATAGAAGTTTGTGAACGCGAGGATAGTGTCCGGCTCTGTAAAATAAATTCCACATACCACCGTAGAGATAATAATATGTACACAAGTTCAATCTGCTGACGTATTTTGTGGCGTGACGTCACACCACTACCAAGACTTTACTTGAATCGTTTTTATTATACCACCTCAGCGCGTTTAGTGAAGCGGTTTCCTTGGCACGTCTTGTCGAAGCAGAGATCATGTTCCCCTTATTCCGGGATTCCCATCAATACGGACGTGGGTAACCCAACCGCGCCATTGATTGCGGCGCTTGGGAGATAAGCGAGTTTTACCAGGCTAGTAGGGACGCATAGTTTCATCCGCCCATATATAAGGGGATAAGGATCCACCTTCTTTACCTACGCCTTCTTCCTCCTTTGCTTATCCATCTCCGTGCACTCGAGCTCCAGCGCCCAAGTCCGCACATCTCACCTCCACCTTCTCCAGCCATGTCCGGAGCGGGAGGCAAGTGGATGGCCTCCTCCGTTACGGAGGGGCACATCGAGAAGCTGCGCAATGCCAGATACCTGTCCAGCGACATTGCGCACCGGCTGCCCGACGAGGGGCAGCTCATCCCCACCCCCAGGCCCCATGAGAGGGTCGTATTCCTTCCCCACTTCCTCCGTGGACTGGGCTTTCCACTCCACCCCTTCGTCCGGGGGCTCATGTATTACTACGGCCTGGACTTCCACGATCTGGCTCCAAATTTCATCCTCAATATCTCGGCGTTTATCATCGTGTGTGAGGCCTTCCTCTGCATCCAGCCCCACTTCGGCTTGTGGCTAAAGACCTTCAATGTCAAGCCGAAGGTTGTGAAGGGCAGCCAAGCGGAGTGCGGAGGCGCCATGGTGGGTAAAATGCCCAACGTCACCTGGCTTGAGGGCGCCTTCGTGGAGTCCATCAAAGGGTGGCAATCGGGGTGGTTCTACATCACCGAGCCGCGTGACCCTAAATGGGCAGCGGCCCCCAAATTCAGATCTGGCATCCCCATGCAGCTCACCTCCTGGAAAGAGAAGGGCTTGCTTTGGGGTAGTTCGGAGGAGCTGACCGGACTCCAGTCCTGTATCCAGACCCTGGTGAACAAGAAGCTCAAGCTTTTCAACATGATCTAGGTCATGCTCGTCCGCCGGATTCTCCCCTGCCAGCAACGGGACTTTAATTTGTGGGAGTTTGATCCGGCACAGCACCAGACTTTGAGCGGCCTCTTCGACACTACGTACAAAGAGGCCTGGAGGGTGCTGTTCAAGGGCGCCGAAGCTCCTGCATCCGCTACCGAAGATCGCGGATTCAGCTTGCAGCGTCCAGCTGGCGAGGTAAGCAACGTTATCCTTTATGGGACATTTGTTTTTCATAGTTTGACTCTATGCGGGATCTAAACTCCCAATGCCTTTAACAGGACTGGCAGAAGACGTCCAGACAGGTTAACTATCCGGCTCGCCTTCCAGAAGACCCAGCAGACACCCGTTTAACAGGGCTGCTGGTCCCGGCACTTTACGTGGTGCCGGAGAAGAAGGCCAAGAAGAAGGCCACGGGGACCCGAAGGAGTTCCCGATGCCTGGTGGTATCGGACTCATCGTCCGATGACTCCGAGGCGGACTCCTCCCCTGAAGACGAGGAGGAGAAAGAGGCCTCTCTCCAAGAGGGGGGAGAGAAGAAGAGGAAGGCTTCCCCAACGAGGGAGGCTGAAGGGTCCAAGAAGGGACGGACCCTTCCTCCGGACTGCTCCGCCAACGCCAACGACGGCGACGAGGAGTGGCCCTCAAGGGCCAAGCCCCTGGCAAGATCGTAAGTGTCCGAATTCCTGGATGATTTATAATTTTTCTTTTTGCCACGCGGTGTCTTTCTAATGCCGCATACAACCTATAGTCCGGCCAAGGACGATCTTCCCGCTTCGTCGTGCGGGTCCTTGGCTACGTCGGATATGGATTCCCTTTCGACCGCCTCCACCCCTCGTGACGCTAACGATGCCGAGGTGGGATCCCAGGAGGGGACCCACCAGGAGGGGGAGGCTCCGGAGGTGCCACAGGGCAACCTCCCGGACTTCGCAACGGACTCCGCACCGGAACCTGCAGTGGTTCCGGAGTCCGGCAGGCGGCCCCTTCGTAAGAAGGGCAAGACTGTGACACCGGCGGCCTCCATCCAACCGGAGGCGCCGGATAATTGGTTGGAGGCGCTCAACGGCGCTTCCATCGAGGAGGAACACCACACTATCATGAGTGCGGTGATTCAGAAGGTTCAGCTCGCCAAGAGCGGGCTGACCGAAGCCTGCAGCAGCCTTCTAACAGGCTTTGAGGTAAGAAATTTAAAATATGTAATATAATACCACATAGACAGTAGCCCCTGATGCTCGGTTTGGTGTTCGGAAAGAAAAGCCGGACTGAGGATCTAAAAAGATATACGCAGGAGGTCTAAAAAATATGTCAATATGGGATTGCAGGCTACGCTGCTGACCTCTGCTGCACTGACTGCGGAGGTCATTGCTTTGAAGAAGAACCTCGAGCGGTCCGAGAGCGAGCTCGGCCGTGCCAAGAAGCAACTCGAGGACAAGGAAGGTGAGTAACACCGTATTAAATTTGTACCTTACAAAAAAGGGTTCTCGTTGCAAGAGAAATAACAAGGATAACGTGGGTACTCCAGGGGCCACGAACGAGGTGGCGACCCTGAAGGAGGCTGTGTTCGCGGCCGAACGCAATGCGGCCACGGAACGAGCCGAGCGAGAGAAGCAGGAGGCACGGGTGGCGGAGGTGCAGCAAGAGCTCCAGGCTCTCGTGGAAAAGCATGAGAGTTTGGAGCGCGACTCAAAGACTCGAGAGTCCGAGCTTGCATCGGCTCTTGAGGGTGCCAAAGCCGCTAAGGCCGAAGCCCACAAGGCCCTCCAGGAAACCGAGGTGGTGAAGAAAATAGCGGCGGGTAAGGCATTTTTCATGCAAAGCAAGCATGTGAATGTGAATTACCTATTACTTACCCAAATTCGGAGCTCTCCAGGAGCATTCGCAGATCTGCCTCGCAGCATGTCCGATGCTACCGCTTTCTACCGGGCCGAGGAGGGGAGCTTGACGGAGAAGGTCTTTTGGTCTCAGTATGCTGAGGCCGGACATCCGGTGCCCCTTAGCGACCAGCTGAAGCAGCTGGTCGAGCTCCACAAGGTAGCCGAACAGGCCATGAAGGGCCTCATAGTTCGGCTGTGGCCCAAGGAGGCCATGCCTGGGAGCTACTTCAGCCTGATGCGGCGGCTGGTGGATGCGTGTCCCTGGGTGGAAGTCGTCAAGCACTCCGCCTGCATTGAAGGTGCCCGTCGGGCCCTTGCCCGTGCAAAAGTGCACTGGGGCAGGATGGACACTGAGAAGCTTCTGACGAACGCGCCGCCGGTGGGCAAGGAGTATCGCACGCCCGAAATGTATTATAAGAGTGTCCTGAAGGGTGCCCGCATGATTGCGGATGAGTGCTCCAAAGATGTAATATTTGAGTAGAATCGCATTATGTTATCCTGTGCGCTGAAAACTGTGTTCATATGCGCTAAGCAACACTTATTAATTTAAAATATTACCTTCTGTGCGGCCGTTTATCAAATCTGAGAGATGGCAAGTCGTTGGCTTCAGCCCCCATGCCACGAGTGCTGTCTGGCCGATTCGTCTGGCTACTGAATTATGTGGCTTAGGTCATCAGCGTCTGGTGGTCGCACATACGTGCCCTGGAAGTTGTCGAGAATGCGGCTTCCAGGTCCTCCCAACACCTAATTGACTCTACTGGCAAGCTGTTAAGCCAATGCCGAGCTGGTCCTTTAAGCTTAAGCGGGAGATATTTGATGGCGTGAAGATCGTCACCGCGGGCCATGTGGATATGAAGGAGATAGTCTTCGATCCAAACCGCGGGGTCTATTGTGCCATCGTAGGATTCGATGTTCACGGGTTTAAACCCTTCAGGGATTTGATGATCCATTACTTCATCTGTGAAGCATAGTGGGTGTGCGGCGCCTCTATATTGGGCTATATCATGACGTAGCTCAAGCGAGCTTTGTCTACTATGTTCGGCCCGGCCGGAGTTGCTGTATCCGGCACGACGGTAGTCGTCGCGTATCATGGGGCGCCCACGTGATCCGTAGATCGATCTTGATTGTCTCGCCTTATCCTCCAATATGTCTCGCAAGTCCGGCGCATTCCCCCGTGGCTTCGTACTTTTCGAGCGGTGCCGGGGTACGGTTCTGGTGGAGGGCCTAGAGGCCTCTCTGTCGCGGCCACGAGGTGGTCGGTCAGCCGTATTGTGCGCTGGTGATGCAGGTTTATATGCCTCCTCCTCTAATCGGGGGAGCAACTTGCGTTTGGGGTAGCTTTTGGAGGGGCGTTCGAGTTCATGCTCGTCGGCCGCGAGGACTTCCATCCATCTGTCGGCTAGCAGATCTTGATCAGCTCTAAGTTGTTGCTGCTTTTTCTTTAGGCTGTTTGCCGTGGCCATAAGCCTGCGTTTAAAATGCTCTTGTTCACCGGGATCCTCAGGCACGACGAATTCGTCGTCGCCGAGGCTTGCCTCGTCTCCGGAGGGTGGTATGTAATTATCATCCTCTACCTCTTCGTCTGCCGCTCTCGGATGAGGGCTGGCTTCTCCGTCCTCCTGTGCTGAATCTTGCTGGAGGGGGTTGTCTTCGGCACTCTCTGGGGTGTTATTATCTCTGGTGCCGGAATCTCCATTCTTGCTGTGGCGGGATTTAGAGTGGCGCCGCTGACGCCGGCGCTTGGGCTATTTCTTGGAAGAGCCTTCCTCCGCTGCATCCTCGCTGTTCCCATCCTTTGGGATGTCCACCATGTATATGTCGTATGACGAGGTGGTCTTCCAGTGTCCCGTAGGCGCTGGTTCTTGGTCGTCTCCGGCATCGTCGTCCATACCGTCGATGTCTTCGGAGTCGTAGTCTAGCATGTGGGTTAGATCGTCGACAGTGGCTACAAAGTGGGTGGTGGGTGGGCTTTGAATTTCTTCATCGTCCGCATCCCAACCGTCCTGACCGCAGTCCGGCCAGGGCTCTCCTGATAACGAGAGATACTTTAGCGAATTCAGGATGTCGCCAAAGGGTGAGTACTGAAAGATATCCGCGGCAGTGAACTCCATGATCGGCGCCCGATCGGATTTGATGGGTAGGGGCGCAGGAGGTTCGGAGTCCGGCGAGGAGTCCGGCACCTCGAAGTCACGAGCTTCACAAGGGACAAGGTCAGTATTCGGCTCTATCGCCGTAGGGGTTGCAGCCCCTGAGGCGGTGTCTAGCCACCCGTCCTCGATCCGCGTGGTTGGCTCCGAATTAAGGGTCGGAGCGGACTCATGTGCGGCCTCCAGGGCACTGTCCGGTAGCAGAGCTAAATCATGCCCATCGTGACAGTGCGGCGCGCTCGGCTGTGGCTCGAATCCGTCGAAGATCAAGTCTTCGTGGATGTTAGCCATGAAGTTTAGACTTCCAAATCTGACCTGACGGCCAGGGGCGTGACTTTCGATCTGCTCCAGATGGCCAAGCGAATTGGCTCGCAGTGCAAAGCCGCCGAATACGAAGATCTGTCCGGGGAGAAAAGTCTCACCCTGGACTGCATCGTTGTTGATGATCGAAGGAGCCATCAAGCCTATCGGTGACGACATAGAGGAACTCTCAATGAAAGCACCAATGTCAGTGTCAAAACCGGCGGATCTCGGGTAGGGGGTCCCGAACTGTGCGTCTAGGCGGATGGTAACAGGAGACAAGGGACACAATGTTTTTACCCAAGTTCGGGCCCTCTCGATGGAGGTAAAACCCTACTCCTTCTTGATTGATATTGATGATATGGGTAGTACAAGAGTGGATCTACCACGAGATCAAGGAGGCTAAACCCTAGAAGCTAGCCTATGGTATGATTGTTGTAATGGTTGTTGTCCTACGGACCAAAACCCTCCGGTTTATATAGACACCGGAGAGGGCTAGGGTTACACAGAGTCGGTTACAATGGTAGGAGATCTACATATCCGTATTGCCAAGCTTGCCTTCTACGCCAAGGAAAGTCCCATCCGGACACGGGACGAAGTCTTCAATCTTGTATCTTCATAGTCTTGGAGTCCGGCCGATGATGATAGTACGGCTATCCAGACACCCCCTAGTCCAGGACTCCCTCACGGACACTATTCCAATGAGTGTACGGCACCCTACAAAAGAAGAGAACATTCTCCAAAAAGAAGAAGCAGAAGAGAAGAATCACCACCAAGAGAGAGAAGGAGTAGAGATGATCGTTATGAACGAAGACCCTCACGAAGAAGCAAGGATTCAGAAAGGAAGGACAAGTCATCAAAGAGCTACACAAAATGAAGACATCAAGCTCATGTTTGTGAATGGGTATCCGGCTCCGACTCCGACAATCACTCCGAGAGAAGCTATCACTCCGACTCCGAATATACTCAAGATGAAGGTGTTGCCGGTCTAGCACTTGTGTCAACCAACTCCTACGACATATTTGATTCACCAAATGAAGGAATTGGAAGATGCTTCATGGCCAAAGGTCCTAAGGTAACACACCCCGAGTATGTTGATTTTAATAGTGATGAAGATGACTTGTTAGGTGATGATGATTTACTTATTGACAACTCTAGTAAGGAATACTATGATGAAACGTCAATTAATCATGCTAATCAAGATAAAATGAATGACAATGATAAGGAGAAGATTGAGCTTCTAACTAAAGAACTAAACACTCTTAAGTTAGCTCATGAAACTATCTTCGAAGATCATCGAGAACTTTTAAGGGCTCATGAGAAGTTACGCTTTGAAAAGCTCAATCTTGAGCAAGAGCATGAGTTCTTAAAGGCAATCAATGATGATCTCCGTAAGAAAAGTTCTTCTTACATTGCCAAGCGTTTACTCTTATCTACTTACATGCCTCAAGTCATGTCTAGTAACAAGAACAAGAAAGATTCTTCCTCTAGTAGTAACAATAATAATGCTAAATCCAATATTGTTGCTTCTAGTAGTTCTCTTGATTCCACTAATGATTCTCTTAGCCAAGTTACACTTGAGCAAGAAAATAGCTTATTGAAGGGAATTATAGAGAAAGGTGTATACAAGAGCCTTGCCGGGAGTAAGCAATTCGAGGAAATTGTACGCAAGCAAAGAAGGCACCGGAAGAATCAAGGTGTTGGTTTTGAACGAAAGTTCAATGCCAATGGAGTTGAGTGGGAAGAAGATCAATACCCCAAGACGAAGTTTGTTCCTCAACAAGAGAAGTATGATCCTACTTCCTTCAAGGGAACACAAGCACAAGATGATCTTCCACCACAAGACCACAAGAACAAAGGCAAGGACAAGCTTCAAGAGGAGATTGATGCATTTGAAGAAGCACCTAAGGCCTTGGTCAAGTGGGTTCCCAAGACTACGTCAAGTTCTACTTCATCAAGTACAACTACAACTACAAGGATTCCCATCAAGATGATGTGGATCCCGAAGAATAAGAACTAGAGTGTTCTTGAGGGTGACTCCGCCAACATTCTTCACTCATATCATTATGGCAAGGACAAGTGCAATCAACTTCCATATCTTGCACTAGTTCAAGGAGTCACAAACCCTCATGTTGGTAAGGCAAGGGACAAGGTAACCTAATGTTTTCATGGACATCATTTGTGTGTGCATCACTCTATGTCTATGGATATTCTTGTTTGTTCCTTGTGGGACTAACCCATGTAGGTATTGAAAGTGTAACTCACTCCGAAGGATTGCTCCAAATGATCTACATCAACATTGAGCATCCACATCTTCAACACCTACATGAAGTCATCATCGACAAAACCCAAGGTTAGTTCATCCCTCTAAGGGGGGATCTCACATCTAGGGGGAGCTTAACTCTAAGAATTGAGTCAAAGCAACTCTAATGATGTGAACACATCAATGCATTATGTAAAAGTGGTAACCCCACTTGAGCTTAAACGATGAGTATGACCTATGATCACATGTTCTCATTTGACTCCTAAGTCAATATACTCATATATAGATGACCTAGCCATCGCCAAGTGTTTGATAGATGCTAGAATTGGTTGTGCATGCTTTGCCACATATTTCATTTGCCATTTAATTGTGTGAGCATGTTGGTTGCACATTTTACTCATTCAAGGACATCCACTTGTTTTTTTGATTGATTGGTTTCTTTTTCTTTGGCCAAGTGGATGGACAAGAATGCCTAAGAACCTTCTCTAGCTATCTATGCTTTTCTCGTCTCAAACTCTATTCATGCTACATCACAAAATTTGATCAAGTCAGATTCGAACCACTCTGTGTGAGGAGCACTCGGAGTCCCTGATTCGTCATAGACTTAAACTTCCAAAACTTCTTTGTGCTTTTTGGTCTGACCGATTCTTCCATTTTGGTCATACCGAGATCACTAAGTCGATCTAGGTTTTCAATCTCGGTGCTGTTGGGGAACGTAGTAATTTCAAAAAAGTTCCTACGCACATGCAAGATCATGGTGATGCATAGCAACGAGAGGGGAGAGTGTGTCCACGTACCCTCATAGACCGTAAGCGGAAGCGTTATGACAACGTGGTTGATGTAGTCGTACGTCTTCACGATCCGACCGATCCAAGTACCGAACGTACGGCACCTCCGAGTTCAGCACACGTTCAGCTCGATGACAATCCCCGGACTCCGATCCAGCAAAGTGTCGGGGATGAGTTCCGTCAGCACGACGGCGTGGTGACGATGATGATGTTCTACCGGCGCAGGGCTTCACCTAAACTCCGTGACGATATGACCGAGGTGGAATATGGTGGAGGGGGGCACCGCACACGGCTAAGGAACGATCACATAGATCAACTTGTGTGTTCTAGGGTGCCCCCTGCCCCCGTATATAAAGGAGCAAGGGGGGGTGCGGCCGTCCCTAGGAGGAGGCGCGCCGGAGGAGTCCTACTCCCACCAGGAGTAGGACTCCCCCCTTCCCTAATTGGACTAGGACTTGGGGGGAAGGAGAGGGGGAAAGGAAAGGGGGGGTGCCGCCCCCCTCCTTGTCCTATTCGGACTTGGGGGGGAGGGGCAGGCAGCTGCCCCTAGGCCTCCTCTCCTCTTCCTCCACTAGGCCCAATAAGGCCCATTAGGTCACCGGGGGGTTTCGGTAACCTCCCGGTACTCCGGTAAAATGCCAATTTCACCCGGAACACTTCCGATGTCCAAACATAGGCTTCCAATATATCAATCTTTATGTCTCGACCATTTCGAGACTCTTCGTCATGTCCGTGATCACATCCGGGACTCCGAACAAACTTCGGTACATCAAAACTTATAAACTCATAATAAAACTGTCATCGTAACGTTAAGCGTGCGGACCCTACGGGTTCGAGAACTATGTAGACATGACCTAGAACTATTCTCGGTCAATAACCAATAGCGGAACCTGGATGCCCATATTGGCTCATACATATTCTACGAAGATCTTTATCAGTCAAACCGCATAACAACATACGTTGTTCCCTTTGTCATCGGTATGTTACTTGTCCGAGATTTGATCGTCGGTATCCAATACCTAGTTCAATCTCGTTACCGTCAAGTCTCTTTACTCGTTACGTAATGCATCATTTTGTAACTAACTCATTAGCTACATTGCTTGCAAGGCTTATAGTGATGTGCATTACTGAGAGGCCCAGAGATACCTCTCCGACAATCGGAGTGACAAAACCTAATCTTGAAATACGCCAACCCAACATGTACCTTCGGAGACACCTGTAGTACTCCTTTATAATCACCCAGTTACGTTGTGACGTTTGGTAGCACCCAAAGTGTTCCTCCAGTAAACGGGAGTTGCATAATCTCATAGTTATAGGAACATGTATAAGTCATGAAGAAAGCAATAGCAATATACTAAACGATCAAGTGCTAGGCTAACGGAATGGGTCATGTCAATCACATCATTCTCCTAATGATGTGATCCCGTTAATCAAATGACAACACATGTCTATGGTTAGGAAACATAACCATCTTTGATTAATGAGCTAGTCAAGTAGAGGCATACTAGTGATGTTATGTTTGTCTATGTATTCACACATGTATCATGTTTCCGGTTAATACAATTCTAGCATGAATAATAAACATTTATCATGATATGAGGAAATAAATAATAACTTTATTATTGCCTCTAGGGCATATTTCCTTCAGTCTCCCACTTGCACTAGAGTCAATAATCTAGATTACATAGTGATGATTCTAACACCCATGGAGTCTTGGTGTTGATCATGTTTTGCTCGTGGAAGAGGCTTAGTCAATGGGTCTGCAACATTCAGATCCGTATGTATCTTGCAAATCTCTATGTCTCCCACCTGGACTTGGTCCCGGATGGAATTGAAGCGTCTCTTGATGTGCTTGGTCCTCTTGTGAAATCTGGATTCCTTTGCCAAGGCAATTGCACCAGTATTGTCATAGAAGATCTTCATTGGTCCCGATGCACTAGGTATGACACCTAGATCGGAAATGAACTCCTTCATCCAGACTCCTTCATTTGCTACTTCCGAAGCAGCTATGTACTCCACTTCACATGTAGATCCCGCCACGACGCTTTGTTCAGAACTGCACCAACTTACAACTCCACCGTTTAATAAAAACACGTATCTGGTTTGCGATTTAGAATCGTCCGGATCAGTGTCAAAGCTTGCATCGACGTAACCATTTACGACTAGCTCTTTGTCATCTCCATATACGAGAAACATATCCTTAGTCCTTTTCAGGTATTTCAGGATGTTCTTGAACGCTGTCCAGTGATCCACTCCTGGATTACTTTGGTACCTTCCTGCCAAGCTTATTGCTAAGCACACGTCAGGTTTGGTACACAGCATTGCATACATGATAGAGCCTATGGCTGAAGCATAGGGAACATCTTTCATTTTCTCTCTATCTTCTGATGTGGTCGGGTATTGAGTTTGACTCAACTTTACACCTTGTAGTACGGGCAAGAACCCTTTCTTTGCCTGATCCATTTTGAACCTTTTCAAAACTTTATCAAGGTATGTGCTTTGTGAAAGTCCAATTAAGCGTCTTGATCTATCTCTATAAATCTTGATGCCCAATATATAAGCAGCTTCACCGAGGTCTTTCATAGAAAAACTTTTATTCAAGTATCCCTTTATGCTATCCAGAAATTCTATATCATTTCCAATTAATAATATGTCATCTACATATAATATCAGAAATGCTACAGAGCTCCCACTCACTTTCTTGTAAATACAGGCTTCTCCAAAAGTCTGTATAAAACCATATGCTTTGATCACACTATCAAAGCGTTTATTCCAACTCCGAGATGCTTGCACCAGTCCATAAATGGATCGCTGGAGCTTGCACACTTTGTTAGCACCTTTTGGATCAACAAAACCTTCTGGTTGCATCATATACAACTCTTCTTCCAGAAATCCATTCAAGAATGCAGTTTTGACATCCATTTGCCAAATTTCATAATCATAAAATGCAGCAATTGCTAACATGATTCGGACAGTCTTAAGCATCGCTACGGGTGAGGAAGTCTCATCGTAGTCAACCCCTTGAACTTGTCGAAAACCTTTCGCAACAAGTCAAGCTTTATAGACAGTTACATTACCATCAGCGTCAGTCTTCTTCTTAAAGACCCATTTATTCTCAATGGCTTGCCGATCATCGGGCAAGTCAACCAAAGTCCATACTTTGTTCTCATACATGGATCCCATCTCAGATTTGATGGCCTCTAGCCATTTTGCGGAATCTGGGCTCATCATCGCTTCCTCATAGTTCGTAGGTTCATCATGGTCAAGTAACATGACTTCCAGAATAGGATTACCGTACCACTCTGGTGCAGATCTTACTCTGGTAGACCTACGAGGTTCAGTAGAAACTTGATCTGAAGTTTCATGATCAATATCATTAGCTTCCTCACTAATTGGTGTAGTTGTCACAGGAACCGGTTCTTGTGATGAACTACTTTCCAATAAGGGAGCAGGTACAGTTACATCATCAAGTTCTACTTTCCTCCCACTCACTTCTTACGAGAGAAACTCCTTCTCTAGAAAGGATCCGAACTTAGCAACGAAAATCTTGCCCTCAGATCTGTGATAGAAGGTGTACCCAACAGTTTCTTTTGGGTATCCTATGAAGACACATTTCTCCGATTTGGGTTCGAGCTTATCTGGTTGAAGTTTCTTCACATAAGCATCGCAGCCCCAAACTTTAAGAAATGACAACTTTGGTTTCTTGCCAAACCACAGTTCATGAGGTGTCGTCTCAACGGATTTTGATGGTGCCCTATTTAACGTGAATGTGGTCGTCTCTAAAACATAACCCCAAAAACGATAGCGGTAAATCAGTAAGAGACATCATAGATCGCACCATATCTAGTAAAGTACGATTACGACGTTCGGACACACCATTTCGTTGTGGTGTTCCGGGTGGCGTGAGTTGCGAAACTATTCCGCATTGTTTCAAATGTAGACCAAACTCGTAACTCAAATATTCTCCTCCACGATCAGATCGTAGAAATTTTATTTTCTTGTTACGATGATTTTCAGCTTCACTCTGAAATTCTTTGAACTTTTCAAATGTTTCAGACTTGTGTTTCATTAGGTAGATATACCCATATCTGCTTAAATCATCTATGAAGGTGAGAAAATAACGATACCCGCCGCGAGCCTCAACATTCATTGGACCACAAACATCAGTATGTATGATTTCCAACAAATCAGTTGCTCGCTCCATAGTTCCAGAGAACGGTGTTTTAGTCATCTTGCCCATGAGGCACGGTTTGCAAGTACCAAGTGATTCATAATCAAGTGATTCCAAAAGCCCATCAGTATGGAGTTTCTTCATGCGCTTTACACTGATATGACCTAAACGGCAGTGCCACAAATAAGTTGCACTATCATTATCAACTCTGCATCTTTTGGTTTCAACACTATGAATATGTGTATCACTACTATCGAGATTCAATAAAAATAGACCACTCTTCAAGGGTGCATGACCATATAAGATATTACTCATATAAATAGAACAAGCATTATTCTCTGACTTAAATGAATAACCGTCTCGCATTAAACAAGATCTAGATATAATGTTCATGCTCAACACTGGCACCAAATAACAATTATTTAGGTCTAAAACTAATCCCGGTGGTAGATGTAGAGGTAGCGTGCCGACCGCGATCACATCGACTTTGGAACCATTTCCCACGTGCATCCTCACCTCATCCTTAGCCAATCTTTGCTTAATCCGTAGTCCCTGTTTCGAGTTGCAAATATTAGCAACAGAACCAGTATCAAATACACAGGTACTACTGCGAGCATTAGTAAGGTACACATCAATAACATGTATATCACATATACCTTTGTTCACTTTGCCATCCTTCTTATCCGCCAAATACTTGGGGAAGTTCGGCTTCCAGTGTCCAGTCTGCTTGCAGTAGAAGCACTCAGTCTCAGGCTTAGGTCCAGACTTGGGTTTCTTCTCTTGAGCAGCAACTTGTTTGCTGTTCTTCTTGAAGTTCCCCTTCTTCTTCCCTTTGCCCTTTTCTTGAAACTGGTGGTCTTGTTAACCATCAACACTTGATGCTCCTTCTTGATTTCTACCTCCGCGGCTTTTAGCATTGCGAAGAGCTCGGGAATAGTCTTGTCCATCCCTTGCATATTATAGTTCATCACGAAGCTCTTGTAGCTTGGTGGCAGTGATTGAAGAATTCTGTCAATGACACTATCATCAGGAAGATTAACTCCCAGTTGAATCAAGTGATTATTATACCCAGACATTTTGAGTATGTGTTCACTGACAGAACTATTCTCCTCCATCTTGCAGCTATAGAACTTATTGGAGACTTCATATCTCTCAATTCGGGCATTTGCTTGAAATATTAAGTTCAACTACTGGAACATCTCATATGCTCCATGACGTTCAAAACGTCATTGAAGACCCGGTTCTAAGCCGTAAAGCATGGCACACTGAATTATCGAGTAGTCATCAGCTTTGCTCTGCCAGATGTTCTTAGCGTCGTCAGTTGCATCAGCAGCAGGCCTGGCACCCAGCGGTGCTTCCAGGACGTAATTCTTCTATGCAGCAATGAGGATAATCCTCAGGTTACGGACCCAGTCCGTGTAATTGCTACCATCATCTTTCAACTTTGCTTTCTTAAGGAACGCATTAAAATTCAATGGAACAACAGCACGAGCCATCTATCTACAACAAACATAGACAAGCAAAATACTATCAGGTACTAAGTTCATGATAAATTTAAGTTCAATTAATCATATTACTTAAGAACTCCCACTTAGATAGACATCCCTCTAATCCTCTAAGTGATTACGTGATCCATATCAACTACACCATGTCCGATCGTCACGTGAGATGGAGTAGTTTCAACGGTGAACATCAATATGTTGATCATATCTACTATATGATTCACGCTCGACCTTTCGGTCTCCATGTTCCGAGGCCATATCTGTTATATGCTAGGCTCGTCAAGTTTAACCTGAGTATTCCGCGTGTGCAACTGTTTTGCACCCGTTGTATTTGAACGTAGAGCCTATCACACCCGATCATCACGTGGTGTCTCAGCACGAAGAACTTTCGCAACGGTGCATACTCAGGGAGAACACTTCTTGATAATTTAGTGAGAGATCATCTTAAAATGCTACCGTCAATCAAAGCAAGATAAGATGCATAAAGGATAAACATCACATGCAATCAATATAAGTGATATGATATGGCCATCATCATCTTGTGCTTGTGATCTCCATCTTCGAAGCACCGTCGTGATCACCATCGTCATCGGCGCGACACCTTGATCTCCATCGTAGCATCGTTGTCGTTACGCCATCTATTGCTTCTATGACTATCGCTACCGCTTAGTGATAAAGTAAAGCAATTACAGGGCGTTTGCATTTCATACAATAAAGCGACAACCATATGGCTCCAGCCAGTTGCCGATAACTTCGGTTACAAAACATGATCATCTCATACAATAAAATATAGCATCATGTCTTGACCATATCACATCACAACATGCCCTGCAAAAACAAGTTAGACGTCCTCTACTTTGTTGTTGCAAATTTTACGTGGCTGCTACGGGCTGAGCAAGAACCGTTCTTACCTACGCATCAAAACCACAATGATAGTTCGTCAAGTTAGTGTTGTTTAACCTTCGCAAGGACCGGGCGTAGCCACACTCGATTCAGCTAAAGTGAGAGAGACAGACACCCGCCAGCCACCTTTAAGCACGAGTGCTCGTAACGGTGAAACCAGTCTCGCGTAAGCGTACGCGTAATGTTGGTCCAGGCCGCTTCATCTCACAATACCGCCGAACCAAAGTATGACATGCTGGTAAGCAGTATGACTTGTATCGCCCACAACTCACTTGTGTTCTACTCGTTCATATGACATCTACGCATAAAACCTGGCTCGGATGCCACTGTTGGGGAACGTAGTAATTTCAAAAAAATTCCTACGCACACGCAAGATCATGGTGATGCATAGCAACGAGAGGGGAGAGTGTGTCCACGTACCCTCGTATACCATAAGCGGAAGCATTATGACAACGCGGTTGATGTAGTCATACGTCTTCACGATCCGACCGATCCAAGTACCGAACGTATGGCACCTCAGAGTTCAGCACACGTTCAGCTCGATGACGATCCCCGGACTCCGATCCAGCAAAGTGTTGGGGATGAGTTCCGTCAGCACGACGGCGTGGTGACGATGATGATGTTCTACCGGCGCAGGGCTTCGCTAAACTCCACGACGATATGACCGAGGTGGAATATGGTGGAGGGGGGCACCGCACACGGCTAAGGAACGATCACGTAGATCAACTAGTGTGTTCTAGGGTGCCCCCCTGCCCCCATATATAAAGGAGCAAGGGGGTGCGGCCGGTCCTAGGAGGAGGCGCGCCGGAGGAGTCCTACTCCCATCGGGAGTAGGACTCCCCCCCTTCCCGAGTTGGACTAGGACTTGGGGGAAGGAGGAGAGGGGGAAAGGAAAGCCCCCCCCCCCCTCCTTGTCCTATTCGGACTTGGGGGGGAGGGGTGCGCGGTTGCCCCTAGGCTTCCTCTCCTCTTCCTCCACTAGGCCCAATAAGGCCCATTAGGTTACCGGGGGGTTCCGGTAACCTCCCGGTACTCCGGTAAAATGCCGATTTCACCCGGAACACTTACGATGTCCAAACATAGGCTTCCAATATATCAATCTTTATGTCTCGACCATTTCGAGACTCCTCATCATGTCCGTGATCATATCCGGGACTCCGAACAAACTTCGGTACATCAAAACTTATAAACTCATAATAAAACTGTCATCGTAACGTTAAGCGTGCGGACCCTACGGGTTCGAGAACTATGTAGACATGACCTAGAACTATTCTCGGTCAATAACCAATAGCGGAACCTGGATGCCCATATTGGCTCCTACATATTCTACGAAGATCTTTATCGGTCAAACCACATAACAACATACGTTGTTCCCTTGTCATCGGTATGTTACTTGTCCGAGATTCGATCGTCGGTATCCAATACCTAGTTCAATCTCATTACCGGCAAGTCTCTTTACTCGTTACGTAATGCATCATTCCGTAACTAACTCATTAGCTACATTGCTTGCAAGGCTTATAGTGATGTGCATTATCGAGAGGGCCCAGAGATACCTCTCCGACAATCGGAGTGACAAAACCTAATCTCGAAATACGCCAACCCAACATGTACCTTCGGAGACACCTGTAGTACTCCTTTATAATCACCCAGTTACGTTGTGACGTTTGGTAGCACCCAAAGTGTTCCTCCGGTAAACGGGAGTTGCATAATCTCATAGTTACAGGAACATGTATAAGTCATGAAGAAAGCAATAGCAATATACTAAACGATCAAGTGCTAGGCTAACGGAATGGGTCATGTCAATCACATCATTCTCCTAATGATGTGATCCCCTTAATCAAATGACAACACATGTCTATGGTTAGGAAACATAACCATCTTTGATTAATGAGCTAGTCAAGTAGAGGCATACTAGTGACGTTATGTTTGTCTATGTATTCACCCATGTATCATGTTTCCGGTTAATACAATTCTAGCATGAATAATAAACATTTATCATGATATGAGGAAATAAATAATAACTTTATTATTGCCTCTAGGGCATATTTCCTTCAGGTGCAACCGATTTGAACTTTTCGGTCACACCGAGTTGCTGTAACTGTCAACAGTTATGCATCTCGGTGCCACCGAGTCCTTCCACTCAGTCACACCGACAGTGCCGGGCTATATATTCACACAAGCAAAAATTTGGAAAACTTTCTCCAAACCTCTTTGCCGTGCATAGCTCGCTCTGCCTTCTAGGTCTCCAGATCGTCGACTTCGTCGCCAGCCACCTCCTGTCGCAGGTCTCCGCTGCCGTCAACGGATTTCATCTCTGTCGTTGTCGCTGTAGCGAGTTCATCGCCGAACTAGGGTATGAACTCGATCACAGTGTTATCCTCGTCTGATTCTCAGCACATTGTGTTTATTATGATTCTTGCCACAATTGAAACACCTCTATCCAGTCAAAACAATCCTTAGAATAGATGCGATTTGAAAATTTAGGGTTAGGTTTCCGCCGAAACCATCTCGGACCCACCGAGTTGAAAAACTCGGTCCCACCGATTCGGCTAACGCCATTGCACCAGTAACTCTCGGTCTGACCGAGAATTGCTAATCAGTGAGACCGATTTTAGAACTTTGTGAAACCCTAGCAGTCTCGGTGCCACCGAACTGTGACTCGGTCTGACCGAGTTCACTAGTTTAGGTTCCAAAACTGCTTCGGTATCACCGAGTTTGAAAATCGGTTGATCCGAAATGATTTCTGTGGAAAACTAAAACTAAGTTTTTGAATCATTTTTTGCAAAAATCTCTGCATTTTGTGATGCTCATCCACTCTATCTCATCTATAACTATTCACAGGGTCAGCAGTCAGTGTATTCAGCATGTCAGACCAAAGTGATAGTCAGAACAGGGAAGAAGAGCAGATTCACATGAGTGAGGGCACTAGTACCTCTAGCACTGGAGATGATGGCACCAGAAGCACTTCTAGCAATTTTCCTAAAGCAGCCACAAGAGCCAGAAGGAAGAGAACCTTAGACTCTAAGGATGAGGACTATGTGGCAGCTGAAGATGAGGCTACTTTCAAGAAGGTAGTGCTCAAAAAGGAGTATGGCTCAGCAAAGACCTCAAAGCCTGGATTAAATAGGAAGGTTGTAGGACCTTGAGAAGAGGTGTCTAGAGGGGGGGTGATTAGACACTAAGTACCAAAGTTGCAGTTTTTAAGGTTCTTTAAGTTTGAGTGGAGTTTAGGCACAATTTCAACATTCACAATACATATCAAGCAAGCATGCAAAGAGTATATGAGCAGCGGAAAGTAAAGCATGCAACTTGCAAGAAAGTAAAGAGAAGGGTTTGGAGGATTCAAACGCACTTGGAGACACGGATGTTTTTGGCGTGGTTCCGATAGGTGGTGCTATCGTACATCCACGTTGATGGAGACTTCAACCCACGAAGGGTAACGGTTGCGCGAGTCCACGGAGGGCTCCACCCACAAAGGGTCCACGAAGAAGCAACCTTGTCTATCCCACCATGGCCATCGCCCACGAAGGACTTGCCTCACTAGCGGTAGATCTTCACGAAGTAGGCGATCTCCTTGCCCTTACAAACTCCTTGGTTCAACTCCATAATCTTGTCGGAGGCTCCCAAGTGACACCTAGCCAATCTAGGAGACACCACTCTCCAAGAAGTAACAAATGGTGCGTTGATGATGAACTCCTTGCTCTTGTGCTTCAAATGATAGTCTCCCCAACACTCAACTCTCTCTCATAGGTTTTGGATCTGGTGGAAAGAAGATTTGAGTGGAAAGCAACTTGGGGAAGGCTAGAGATCAAGATTCATATGGTAGGAATGGAATATCTTGGCCTCAACACATGAGTAGGTAGTTCTCTCTCAGAAAATGTATGCTGGAAGTGTAGGTTTAGTCTGACGTCTCTCTCCATGAATGAAGAGGAGGTGGAGGGGTATATATAGCCTCCACACAAAATCTAACCGTTACACACAATCTGCCAAACTCGGTGGGACCGAATCGTTAAACTCGGTCAGACCGATTTAGCAAATAATGTGACCGTTAGGGTTTTCGGTGGGACCGAAATACAACTCGGTGAGACCGATATGGTTAGGGTTAGGGCATAACGTAATCTCGGTAAGACTGATTACACAAACTCGGTGAGACCGATTTGGTAATAAGCTTTCCAGAGAGTTGATCGGGCAAACTTGGTTTGACCGATTACACAAACTCGGTGAGACCGATTTGGTAATAAATTAACCAGGAAGTTTGCATTGTAATCTCGGTAGTACCGATTGCTCAAACTCGGTGAGACCGATTTTGATAATGGACATACACAGAGAGATTACAATCCCATCTCGGTGAGACCGAGATCCCTATCGGTAAGACCGATTTGCTTAGGGTTTGTGGCAGTGGCTATGACTTTTGGAATCGGTGGCGCCGGATAGGAAGAATCGGTGTGACCGATTTTGGCTTTGGGTTTAGGTCATTTGTGGAAGTGGGAAAGTAGCTGAGGGTTTTGGAGCATATCACTAAGCACATGAAGCAAGAGGCTCATTAAGCAACACATCATCCCTCCTTGATAGTATTGGCTTTTCCTATAGACTCAATGTGATCTTGGATCACTAAAATATAAAATGAAGAGTCTTGAGCTTGAAGCTTGAGCCAATCCGTTGTCCTTAGCATCTTGAAGGGGTTCCCACATCCTTTAGTCCATGCCACTCCATTGTTGAACTTATCTGAGACATACTATATAAAAGTGTTAGTCCAACAAGAGATATGTTGACATTAATTACCAAAACCACCTAGGGAGCACTTGTGCTTTCAATCTCCCCCTTTTTGGTAATTGATGGCAACATACATCAAAGCTTTAGATAAAGATATAAAGAATAGCAAGAAAAGCTTTGGAAGGATATGTAACAAACATAGGCTCCCCCTACATGTATGCACTCATGTGAATATGGAATGTAGAAGCATGTGAGAGCATAAACATGATAGAGCAGGCAATGTGTTACATGTATCTTGGCCATATGCATCGGAGCAAGGAATGTTGAAGAAAATACGTTCATGCTCATGAGTCCTTGCAAACAATATGTACATCAGCAAGAATTCCTCATACACATGATTGTGATGCATATACTTACCTTGTGGTCTTGAGTTAGCTTAGGATGGAATGAACCTGCGTAAACAAGGTTAGACAACACAGATGCATCTACTAGCCAGAGCAAACAGAAGAAACCACAAGAATACCAAGACTCAGATAACATGTAGATAGTGAGTACTAAGTACCACATGAATTAGACATGTCCCCAAGAGTAAAAGATATGCAATGAATTTAAATGATTTCTTTCCCTTAGATGTCTTGCTCCCCCTGAATCTAACATAGGATACTGGGAGAAGATAGGGAACAGAAAATCAGAGCTGAAAGATATGAATGATGATTAGAGCTGATGCATGCTAATGCAAATAAGCACAACAGAACATATGAACATGTCTCTCCCCTCAAGAAGACATGTGGACATCTCTCCTCTTGAACACCAAGCATCTGGGATCCTTGAGAAATACTTTCTACTTAAGTATTCTCTCCCCCTAGAGATCTCTCTCTTCCCTTTGAGGGTCTCTCCCCCTAGAAGGTCTCTCTCCCCCTTTAGGAGATGATATCTCTCTCCCCCTTAAGAAGGTGATAAGCTTTGATGCTCTCTCTCTCTCTCTCTCTTCAAATGATAAGCTTTGATGTTCTCTCTCTCCCCCTTTGACATCAATTTCCAAGAAGGGTCTTCTGGAATCTGTTGAATGGGTTTGGTCCTTGAGACACAGAAAAAAGCAATGATAAAAATGTGATGCTTGTAGAGGACAAGATTCATTGAGTGGAGCTGGATCAGAAGAAACACAGAATTGTGTGGCAAACTATTTTTCCTATTATGAAATCGGTGGCACCGAGTGGTATGCTTCGGTTGGACCGAAAGGATTCGGTTGGGCCGAAAATAACAGATCGGTGAAACCGAGTTCATCACAGAGAAAACACTTGTCACCCCAGCTCACTAGACTAGAAAGATCTCACAAAGATTTGCAAGGAATTTACTAAAAGATGTGCAATGAATTGGAATGCAGAAAATGCAGAGCAAAATAGAAAGAAATCTAGATGAAGTTTTTTTTGAAAGGGGAAACGAATATGCATGAGTCAAATGCAAAAACACAGAAAAGAACACAAGAGAACTTCATCTAGAGATGGTCGGCGACAAAGTCACCTATGTTAGAGTATATTGACTTAGGAGTCAAGTGAGATCACTTGATCATAGGTCATACTCATCGTTTAAGCTCAAAATGGGGTTGCCATTTTTCGTTTAAGCATCTTGATGTATTCACATCTTTTCGAGTTGCTTTAGCTCATGATTTGGAGTAAAGCTTCTCTAAGATGGAACAACATACCTTGGTTGGTGGTGTGGTCCATGTAGTTGAACTTATGTGGGTTGCTCAAGGTTGATGTAGCTCATCAAGAATTTGGAGCACCACTTGGAATTTTAGTCCATCTACCTACATGGGTTAGTTCTTGCAAGGAAGAGCACTTGTGTATCCAAGAATGACAATCATGAAGCTCAACATAGAATTTGTCAAAGGATATGTTTGAATGGTTTCGTGCTTCCTAGTCTTCAACCACCAAAGTGTAGAGACTTGGTGATGTAGAGATTGCTCAAGATATGAGTGGATTACAATCTCATGGAATTTGATTCCACCAAGTACCTACATGGGTTAGATAACATGCAAGATACCAATATATCCAAGACATAAGATTTTCATCATAAGAAAAACATCAAGAATTAGTCATAAGCTCATGTCTTGCATGTATCCAATGGAGTTTCTACTCCAAGTTTGAAGCATCAATGATGTTCAATTCTCCTCTTAACCTGCAAAACACTTTCTCATCGAGAGGTTTAGTGAATATATCCGCTAATTGCTTTTTGGTGCGAACATGCTTAAGATCAATGTCACCCTTAGCAACATGATCTCGAATGAAATGATGACGAACTTCAATATGCTTAGTTCGAGAATGTTGCACATGATTATGACCAATTTTGATAGCACTTTCATTGTCACAAAGCAATGGAACATGTCTCACATATATCCCATAATCCTTAAGAGTTTGGGTCATCCAAAGTAATTGAGCACAACATGAACCAGCGGCAATATATTCAGCTTCGGCGGTGGACAAGGATACCGAGTTTTGTTTCTTGGAGGACCAAGACACAAGATATCTACCAAGAAATTGACAAGTGCCTGAAGTTGACTTTCGATCAACCTTGTCTCCGGCATAGTCCGAGTCGGAATAGCCAACAAGATCGAAAGAGGCCCTCTTAGGATACCAAATGCCAAAATTTGGTGTATGGATTAAGTATCTCACTATCCTTTTCACGGCCTTAAGATGACATTCTTTAGGAGTAGCTTGATATCGTGCACACATACACACACTTAGCATGATATCGGGACGTGAAGCACATAGATATAACAATGAACCAATCATAGAGCGATAAACCTTTTGATCAATCGGTTCACCATCTTTGGTCAAGTCATTATGTCCACTAGTAGGCATGAGTGTAGACATACCTTTGCATTCTTGCATATTGAACTTCTTGAATAAGTCCTTGGTGTACTTCGTTTGAGAAACAAAGGTACCTTCCTTAGTTTGCTTGATTTGCAACCCAAGGAAGAATTTGAGTTCACTCATCATGGACATCTCAAACTTCTCCGACATTAGCTTCCCAAACTTTTCACTAAAATGAGGGTTAGTCGAACCAAATATAAAATCATCAACATAAATTTGGCACACAAATAGTTCTCCATTAAACCTTTTAGTAAAAAGAGTAGAATCAATTTTCCCAATTTCAAAGCCTTTTTCAATGAGGAACTTGGTCAAGCATTTATACCATGCTCTAGGAGCTTGTTTAAGACCATAAAGAGCTTTGTGAAGTTTGTAAACATGATTGGGTTTCTTAGGATTGACAAAGCCGGGAGGTTGCTTAACATAAACTATCTCCTCTATTTCACCATTTAGAAAAGCACTTTTAATGTCCATTTGGTACAAGGTGATATCATGATGATTAGCATAGGCAAGTAACATGTGGATGGACTCAAGTCTAGCAACAGGGGCATAAGTCACACCATAGTCCATACATTCGACTTGTGTGTAGCCTTGGGCGACGAGACATGCTTTGTTGCGAACTACTTGTCCATCTTCATCTTGCTTGTTGCGAAACACCCATTTGGTACCGATGACGTTGTGGTTGTTGTCGGGCTTCTCAACCAATGTCCAAACTTGATTCCTCTCAAAGTTATGTAGCTCTTCATGCATAGCATTTATCCAATCCGGATCTTCCAATGCTTCTTCAACCTTCATAGGTTCAATGCTAGAGATGAAAGAATAGTTTTCACAAAAGTTAGCTAAACGAGTTTTAGAGCGAGTGATTCTCCCGGTTTGAATGTCATTGTAGATTTGCTCGATGGGATGATCTTTGGCAACTCTTGTGCGAACTCGTGAAAGCTTTTGCTTGGGTCTTCGTTGAACATCTTCTTCATCTTGTTCTTCTTCTTGTTGGCCTTCTTCATTGTTGACATTGTCGTTCTCTTGTCGTGGTGGAGAAGGAGGTTGTTGACGTTCATCTTGATGCACTTCCTCGTTTTCTTCATCTTGGTGTGTCCCACTTGTGGATGCTTCCGTATCAACTCTTGGTTCACCTTGTTGTGAAGTAGAAGCTTCCACTTGGACAGACGAGGTACTCTCCTTCACCTCCGTTGGACGAACCTTGCCAATAGATAAGTCTTGGATTGCTTCCGAAGGATCTTTGTCACCTACATCAATTGGAAATTGCTCTACTTGCGAGCCGTTAGATTCATCAAACTTCACATCTACCATCTCTTCAACCTTTCGGGTGAAATCGTTGTAGACACGGTAAGTGTGAGAGTTTGAGCCATAACCTAGTAGGAAACCTTCATGAGATTTAGGAGCAAATTTAGAGCGATGATGCTTATCAAGAATGTAGCACTTCGAGCCGAATACTCAAAAGTATCCAACTTGGGGTTTGTTACCGGTGAGGAGCTCGTATGCCGTCTTGCCGAGTAGCTTGTGAAGATACAAGCGATTTGTTGCGTGACAAGCTGTCTCAACCGCTTCTGCCCAAAAGTGCTTCGGCGTCTTGTACTCATCAAGCATCATTCTCGCCATTTCGATGAGCGTCCGGTTCTTCCTCTCAACAACTCCGTTTTGTTGAGGTGTGTACGTAGCCGAGAACTCATGTGAAATCCCTTCTTTGTCAAGAAAGGTGTCCACATTTGCGTTCTTGAACTCCGTTCCATTGTTGCTGTGAACCTTCTTGATCTTCACTTCAAATTGATTTTGGGCCTTCCTAGCGAAGTTTTTGAAGATCTTTTGGACCTGCGATTTATCATCGAGAAAGAATACCCACGTAAATCTTGAAAAATCATCAACTATAAGTAGACCAAAAGAATTTCCACCGAGACTCTTGTAAGAGTTGGGACCAAAAAGATCCATGTGAAGTAGCTCGAGTGGCCTCCTTGTAGTCATGATGTTCTTCACGGGATGCCTTCCTCCAACCTGTTTACCTGCCTGACAAGCGCTGCAAAGTCTATCCTTATCAAATATGACATCATTAACTCCAAGGATATGATTTCCTTTAATAAGCTTGTTAAGGTTTCGCATACCAACATGACCTAGTCGTCTATGCCATAGCCAACCTTTTGAGGATTTAGCAATGAAGCAAGTTTTAGGTTGAGCCTTTTTAGTGAAATTAACAATGTATAGATCACCTCTACGCACACCGGTAAATCCATTTTATGATTATCTCGACGAAACACTTGGCAATCTACTTCAGTAAATAGAACATTGAAACTGAAATCAGCAAGTCTAGATACTGAAAGTAAGTTGTAACCAAGAGATTCAACGAGCATGACATTTTGTATGGAGCTATCATGTGATATGGCCACCTTACCGAGGCCAACCACCTTACCCTTTGAGTTGTCACCGAAAGTGACATACTTTCGAGGACTATCATTATCAGCAAGCTCACGAAACATGTCTTTATCTCCGGTCATGTGATCGGTACATCCACTATCAAGAACCCATTCCTTTCCTCCTGACATATATCCCCGAAGATTTTCCATAAGACCAAAGTGTCTCATTGCATCATCAAGATCAAAGTCACTATCATCATCCTCATCATAGTATCCATGTTCAACATCATCATGTGGTGGATCAAGTCCTAGAGAGGGTGATTCATTAGAATGAGTTTGAGAATGATCTTGCTTATGAATTTTTATAGCTTCGGAAATAATATCACTAATAATACCAACATTTCCTTTGGCACGCATAAGGTTTGTAAGCTCAAATAGACGATCACCAAACATAGGATCACTAGTATTCATCTTACTCAAGGCAATAGACTTATGAAGAATTTCATCAAGATTTTTCAAGGAATAATCAGGAAATCATTCCTCAAGAAATTTCCATATGGTGTAGGCACACTTGAAAGTAGGCAAACATCCAATCAAATTTCTAGGCAATCCTCTAATGATAAGTTCGGCAGTTCTAAGATTCCTAATCATGTCAATTGACTCATCATGGGTAGGATGCAAAGGATCAACATAAGGTGCACAAGGGCTAGCAATGTACTTGTTCAAATGATATTGATTGAAAATAACAAGCATCTCATTTTTCCACTCATGAAAATACTCTCCATCAAGAATAGGCACTCTATGTCTAAGACTCCCAATAGTAGACTCATCCATCTTCCTCCAATGGTGATTAAACCAAAGCAATGGAGACCAATGCTCTGATACCACTTGTAGGACCTTGAGAAGAGGTGTCTAGAGGTGGGTGATTAGACACTAAGTACCAAAGTTGCAGTTTTTAAGGTTCTTTAAGTTTGAGTGGAGTTTAGGCACAATTTCAACATTCACAATACATATCAAGCAAGCATGCAAAGAGTATATGAGCAGCGGAAAGTAAAGCATGCAACTTGCAAGAAAGTAAAGAGAAGGGTTTGGAGGATTCAAACGCAATTGGAGACACGGATGTTTTTGGCGTGGTTCCGATAGGTGGTGCTATCGTACATCCACGTTGATGGAGACTTCAACCCACGAAGGGTAACGGTTGCACGAGTCCATGGAGGGCTCCACCCATGAAGGGTCCACGAAGAAGAAACCTTGTCTATCCCACCATGGCCATCGCCCACGAAGGACTTGCCTCACTAGCGGTAGATCTTCACGAAGTAGGCGATCTCCTTGCCCTTACAAACTCCTTGGTTCAACTCCACAATCTTGTCGGAGGCTCCCAAGTGACACCTAGCCAATCTAGGAGACACCACTCTCCAAGAAGTAACAAATGGTGCGTTGATGATGAACTCCTTGCTCTTGTGCTTCAAATGATAGTCTCCCCAACACTCAGCTCTCTCTCATAGGTTTTGGATCTGGTGGAAAGAAGATTTGAGTGGAAAGCAACTTGGGGAAGGCTAGAGATCAAGATTCATATGGTAGGAATGGAATATCTTGGCCTCAACACATGAGTAGGTAGTTCTCTCTCAGAAAATGTATGCTGGAAGTGTAGGTTTAGTCTGATGTCTCTCTCCATGAATGAAGAGGAGGTGGAGGGGTATATATAGCCTCCACACAAAATCTAACCGTTACACACAATCTGCCAAACTCGGTGGGACCGAATCGTTAAACTCGGTCAGACCGATTTAGCAAATAATGTGACCGTTAGGGTTTTCGGTGGGACCGAAATACAACTCGGTGAGACCGATATGGTTAGGGTTAGGGCATAACGTAATCTCGGTAAGACCGATTACACAAACTCGGTGAGACCGATTTGGTAATAAGCTTTCCAGAGAGTTGATCGGGCAAACTTGGTTTGACCGATTACACAAACTCGGTGAGACCGATTTGGTAATAAATTAACCAGGAAGTTTGCATTGTAATCTCGGTAGTACCGATTGCTCAAACTCGGTGAGACCGATTTTGATAATGGACATACACAGAGAGATTACAATCCCATCTCGGTGAGACCGAGATCCCTATCGGTAAGACCGATTTGCTTAGGGTTTGTGGCAGTGGCTATGACTTTTGGAATCGGTGGCGCCGGATAGGAAGAATCGGTGTGACCGATTTTGGCTTTGGGTTTAGGTCATTTGTGGAAGTGGGAAAGTAGCTGAGGGTTTTGGAGCATATCACTAAGCACATGAAGCAAGAGGCTCATTAAGCAACACCTCATCCCTCCTTTATAGTATTGGCTTTTCCTATAGACTCAATGTGATCTTGGATCACTGAAATATAAAATGAAGAGTCTTGAGCTTGAAGCTTGAGCCAATCCTTTGTCCTTAGCATCTTGAAGGGGTTCCCACATCCTTTAGTCCATGCCACTCCATTGTTGAACTTATCTGAAACATACTAGATAAAAGTGTTAGTCCAACAAGAGATATGTTGACATTAATTACCAAAACCACCTAGGGAGCACTTGTGCTTTCAAAGGTCCCTGCCAAGAGAACACCTATGCTGAAGGTCAGAGGATCAACACAAGTACCTGAAAAACCTGATCCCAAAGAGGCACCTGCAAGAAGGATTCCCACTTCCAAACCCAGGAAGGTTGCCACTGGAGAAATCATGAAGTTTACTATTGAGTCAGAAGATGAAGCTGCTAGTCAAGACAAAAAGAAAAAGGGAGTCAGAACCACTACTGCCAAAGTTCTTGGCAATCCCTCTATGAGGAGAGACTCTGAAGAAGAGGAAGAAGAGGTTGCTGCACCAGCACCCAACGCACAAAAGCTGATGGGTGATGCTATAAAATCAGGGGCTGCAACATCAAAGCCCAAAGAAGCACCCAAAGCTGCCTCCAAGCCCAAGAATGCACCAAAGAGGAATACCAGAAGTATACCAGCTGCTGATAAGAACAAGGCCCTAGTGCCTGAAACTGTTGCTGAGGAAGAAGAAGATGAAGAGCATGTGTTGAGGAAGCTCAAACCAAAGATTCCATACCACAATGATGCTCATCCTGTGGCTGAGAACATGAAGTTGAGAAAGGATGCAGGACTCAGATAGTGGAGGTTGTCTGATCCCTATGCTATCACGAGAAGGACTGATGTTGATTACCGGTTCCACACAAAGGAACAGCAGGATTTCTATGAGACAGTGTTGTTGGACAAGAAGCCTATAGTTTGTGACATGAGGTGGGTCGACTGGACCTACATGAAGGAGAATGAGGAACACTATCCTGGAGTGCAAGACAGTTTCATTGCTTGTGGAGTTACAGACTTTGTTGGGCAGAAGCTCACAAAGTGGAATGATGAGCTCATTATGCAATTCTACTCCACAGCACATCTCTACCCAGCTGGCAGGATAGTGTGGATGTCTGAAGGTACAAGGTACCAATCAACTATTGAGGAATGGGCCAATCTGATCAATACCCCAAAGGAGAGTGAAGATGACTTGGACGTTTATGCCAAGAAGAAGATGGATCACAATTCCATGGCTCATATGTACAAGGAGATCCCAGATGCTGCAGTTGAGACACATAAATTTGGATCTGTACATTATCTTCTGTCAGGACTCCCAACGATCAACTGGATCCTCAGGCATACTCTATTGCCCAAGTCAGGTGACCACAACATGATAAGAGGCCATGCTATAAACTTGCTACACTTTTTTGATGTGCCACAGAAATTCAAGGTCATGAGCCTCATTGTTGAGACTATCAAGAGGACAGCAGCAGACCAGAAGAGAAGTTGTGGGTATGCCCCCACAGATTCAGGAGCTGATCAACTCCAAGATGGGCACAGGCACATACTTGCTGGACAAGGAACATTTTGCTATCTATCCAGAATTTGAGGACAACCAAGTGGTTATGAATGAAGATGAACCATCTTCTGTGCATGCTCAAGCCAAGAAGGAGAAGGCAAGGACAGAGAAGGCTACCAAGATGCCAACAATGGAAGAGGCATCTCAGTACTTTCTGTAAGTGCATCTAGTGCCCCTTAGTGATTTTGGTGTATTGAAGACTTATAGGTTAAGGGACTGATGCGTTTGTGAGTGTACACAGGTCTATAAGTCTATGAGGAGTTTGATATTTACAGAGAAAGTCGACCCCTAAAAATGAAGTTCTTTGACTGAAGACTTTGATTTTCTGAAGACTTTCTGAAGACTTTGAAAGTGAAGAAATTGGTGTGACCTTGAAGACTTGGTATTCACTTGAGGAACATGAAGCGTGAAGACTTTTGTTTTCGTAGTTTCATTTTCTCTTTCTTGAGTCATAGGAAACACCGTACTGTTAAAGGGGGTTGAGGAAATACTAAGGAAAAATTTCCATGTGATGCTCAACTCAAAATCCTACACCTACCAATCCCTTCGAATGAAGCCATTGGAAATCTCATACAGTTCAGTCAATTTCTTCAGTAACAGAGACGCAGTTCTTCTGGTCACTGAGGACTTTGCTCTGACTGAGGAGTTAGGAATTCGCCAGTGCGAATTGCCTACACAGTGAGGAACATGATAGCCCTGCGGAATTTGAGAGTCAAATTTTCGACCGTTGCTGTGCTGCGCGCCAGCTGTCCAAAATATCTTATCCACCTAACGGTCATATCATTGAAGGGCATTTATGTCTTATCATGTCGGGCTGCTCCCTAGGCTATAAATAGCCGCTCCCTACAACCACTAGTTGGTTGGCTGCTCCGAGAGAACTTGACACTTGTCATCTGAGAGCAACCCATCCTCCGAGGACTTTGAGCGAAAATCATCAAGTGAGGAAAATCCCAAAACCAAACCCCCACAAACCCAAAGTGATTGATCATCACTGAAGAAATTGATCCTGCGTGGATCCGACGCTTGTTACCTTTGAAGACTTTGCTTCTTCCAGACGGTTAGGCGTCAAGGTCTAGAGCATCCAAGAGGAATTGTGGATCACCGAGTGACAAAGTCTGTGAAGGTTTGGAAGTCACCTGAAGACTTACCACGAGTGATTGGACGAGACCTGCGTGGTCTTAGTTCAAGGAGAATACAGTGAGGACTGGGTGTCCTGAGTTGCGGCTCAGAGACTGGGTGTCCGGGACTGCGTGTCCTCGAGTTTAAATACTCAGCCGCTCCAGCCAGGCGTACAACTGAGACAGCAGTTGGAACTGGTTTACCAAATCATTGTCTTCACCAACTAACTGGTTCTATTTCCTCAACCCTTTCATTTCCTCATTACTGTGTTGAATGTTGTTCATATCTGTGCTTGAAGACTTTGACTGAAGACTTTCTCAATTTCCTCAGTTCAATTTCTTCAGTCTGTTTGTCTTCATCTTGTTATCCTGTGATTACGCTTTCTGTACTCTGTGATAGTCTTCATTTCATCATGATGACTATGCTTGTATCCTGTTATGTTTACTTCTGAGTACTTATTCCGCTGCAAGTAGTTCTTCGCTAAGGAATTTCCTCACTGGCAAATTCCTCAGTGAAGAATTCATAAAAATCGCCTATTCACCCCCCCTCTAGTCGATATAACGCACTTTCAATTGGTATCAGAGCAAGGTACTCCCTTGTTCTGTGTGATTTTGGTTTAACTGCCTGGAGTTTTAGTTATGTTGACCGCAGGTATGATCAAGGTCTCGGCTGGGTGTCCTACCTTTGATGGGACAGACTACCCCTACTGGAAGAACAAGATGCGAATGCATCTTGAGGCAATTGACAACGATCTCTGGTATGTTGTGGAAAATGGTGTCCCCTCTGTCACTCCCTCACTAAACGCTACCGATGTGAAGAGATTCAAGCAACTCAGTTCTCAAGCAAAGAATATCATATGTGGCCATCTGAGTAAAGGACAGTATGGAAGAGTGAGTGCTTTGGAAACTGCTAAGCTTATCTGGGATAGTCTGTCCAAAGTGAATGAAGGAGTCTCAACTCAGCGTGACTCTCGAGTTGATGTTCTTCACAATCTCTTCAACCGCTTCAAAAGACTCGACAACAAAAATGTCCAACAAACCTTTGATCGCCTCACTGACATCTCAAATGAGCTTCAAGCCCTTGGTGCCACTGATATCACTGATCATGAAGTAGTGAAGAAACTGTTGAGATCGCTTGATTCCTCATTTGATACTCTAGGACTGATGATACAAGAACGTGCTGATTACAAGTCTCTGGATCCTGCCGATATCCTCGAAAGGCTAAATACTCACGAGTTCCAGCTTGCTGAAAACAGAGATCTCTATGGTTCAAACTATGGCAAACCACGTGCCCTGAAGGCCAAAGTTGTGTCTGATTCTGAATATGAGGACTCTGGTAGTAGCCTTGGTGATCCTGAAGAATTGAGCCAGGATCTTGCACTGCTTGTGAAGAAATTCCAGAAGTTCACAAGACGTGGTCGCTTTGGAAAATCCTCAAGAGGCAATGATTCCTCATCCAGTGACTATAAGAGAAGGCTTTGCCACAAATGCAAGAAACCTGGTCACTATATTCAAGATTGTCCTCAGTGGGAAAAGGAAATGAAGAAGAAGAAATACAAGGATTACAGTTCTGATGATGCAAAGAAGAAGAAGAAATCATCAAAATCTTCGTCATCAAAATCCTCGAAGTCTTCATCTCACAAGAAGAGCAGCTCCAAGAAGGCCCGAGCATTCATTGGCAAGGAAATGGACTCTGAAGCTGAATCTGAGGAAAATGATGAAGAGGAGGCGTCTGAAGAATCTGAATCTGGTGTGGCGAGTCTGGCCGTCGCTACTGCTTTCGTCAGCAAGTCCATCTTCAACACTGAAGAAACTGACCCCACCAACAAGGCTGATGAACATAATGATGGCTACGCTCCCACCTATTGCTTCATGGCAAAGGGTGCAAAGGTACTCAAATACAACTCCTCTGAATCTAGTGAAAATGAATCTGATGAGGATCTCAAGCCCAGCTACTCTAAACTTGCTAAGATTGCTGTAAAACAACAAAGGGCTCTTGAAAAGGTTCAAAACATGCTAGACAAAAGTGATGATATGTTGGGCGAAGAAATGGATCGCACTAAAGCCCTGACTGAAAATCTTCAGAGACTTCAATCTAGGTTTGATAACCTTCAAAGTCATCATAACACTCTCTTATTTGATCATGAGAAACTTTCTTATGAATTTCTTCAAGAAAAGCAAGATCATGAGAAGCTTTCTCTTGAATCTCTTCAAAGAAAGGAAGATCTTGAAAAGCTAAGAGTGTGTTATGAAGATCTTCAGAAGGAGCGCGATTCATTACTAGCTCAACAAATCAGCGCTTCTCAGGAAGAATTTGTTCCTCCATGCTTAAAGTGCATTGAACGTGAATCTGCTAATTCTTCACCTGAATGTTCAAATGCTTCAACTGTTACAAATTCTTCATCTGCCTCTGCTATCAATAATTCCTCATCTGAGGACATTGCTAGTATCACTGACAATGCAGGGCTGAAGGAATTGTACATGACAAGCATGTACAAAAGCCTCAAAGGGCATCAGACTCTTTGTGACGTGCTTAAAAAGCTGATCCTCAACAGAAACCCTAGGAAGGAGGGTATTGCATTTGAGAGGAAACTCAATGCTGATGGAACATATTGGAAACCTGAGCAGTACCCCAAAACCTCATGGGTTGCTGCAAAGGGACCTCCAGTTGATCCATCCAACTTATCTGGCTTTACATGTGAATCTCCTCATTCTTCTGATGAGTCATTTGACTCCAACTATAAACTATTCAAAAATCAGAATGGTGAAGTATTTGCTAGATATGTTGGCACTAACTGCAGAAACGGTTCCCCTATGAAGAAAATCTGGGTTCCCAAAAGTTATGTTGAAAGTCTTCAGGTGAATGTCCTCATGACACCACCTGTGAAGAACAGGAACCCCAGATCAAATTCTTCATATGGACCAAATTCTTCACATGGATCAAATTCCTCAACAGGATCAAAGTCCTCATATGATTATCATCGTGCTAACAACTCTGTCTCGCAGGGTAGAACTAAGGGCTATGAATATGTGCATTATTCTTCAAATCATTGTGTTCATAAGTCCTTGAAGAATTACTCTGCTTATTCATATGCTTACCCTAACCCCTCTTATGTGAAAAGAAATGGTTTGGCATCTTTGCCGCCATTCTCATATGGTGCTCGCAGAGTGATGAACTCTTTGCCACCCCTTCAGATGTGGGTGGTGAAGAAAAAGAACTAATCTCTTTTGCAGGGTCAGGTCCTCGGACGTGCTCTAACGCCTGAAGAATTTGTTGGGGACCTGACGAACTGCCTGAAAGGACGCAGGCGAATCATGATGAAATGAACTTTCATTTCACACGTCCTCATACTGCTATATCTGTTTACTGCTTGATGAACTTCATCTGATGAACTTGATATCATATTCTTCACTGATGAAGCATATGAGATTGTAAGCTACACTAATTCATCTGCAGGATGATCAACCCAAAACCACTGAATGGGTCCTCGATGGTGGATGTACAAATCACATGACTGGTGACAAGAATCTATTGATGGATGCTCCCTTATCACCGTCACCTCTGAAGCATATCATCTTTGCTGACAAAGGCAAAAGTCAGGTATTGGGTCTTGGTAAGGTTGCAATCTCTAAGGATAAACACATGGACAAAGTCATGCTTGTTGAGTCCTTAGGATACAATCTAATGTCAGTCTCAATGCTTTGTGATCTTGATATGGTTGTTGTCTTTGGCAAGTATCGCTGTGTTGTGATTATGGAAGCTGACAATTCCAAAGTATTCGAAGGCTTTAGGAGAGGAGATCTGTATATTGTTGATTTCTCTACAGGACCACAACCAGCCGTGTGTCTTCTTGCAAAAGCTTCAGAAGGCTGGCTATGGCATCGACGACTTGGTCATGCAGGCATGAGGAATTTAAACACACTTGCGAAGAAGAAGCATGTCATTGGCATTGAGAATGTCAAATTCCTCAAGGATCACTTATGCGGAGCCTGTGAAGCTGGAAAAATGACCAAGGCCAAGCATTCAGCGAAGACTATCATGACCACTACACGTCCATTCGAATTGCTTCACATGGACCTCTTCGGACCTAACCATTACTCAGCAGTCACTAATGACGCATCTCTATATGGTTTTGTCATTGTTGATGATTATTATCGTTATACATGGGTACACATTGTTACTTACAAACATGAAGTGCAGGAAGTCTTCAAATGATTTTCCTCGAGGGCTTCAACCAACTTTGGTGTGAAGATTAAGCATATCAGAAGTGACAATGGAACTGAGTTCAAGAATTCTGGTCTTGACGCCTATCTTGATGAACTTGGTATTACTCATGAGTTATCTGCTCCCTATACTCCTCAGCAGAATGGCGTCGTGGAGCGCAAGAACAGGACTCTTGTTGAGATGGCTCGCACTATGCTTGATGAATACAAAACGCCTCAGCGTTTCTGGATTGATGCAATTGATACTGCTTGCCACATCATCAACAGAGTATATCTTCACAAGTTCTTCAAGAAGACGGCCTATGAACTCCTCACTGACAAGAAACCCAATGTGAGTTATTTCAAAGTCTTCGGTGCTAAATGCTGGATTAGAGATCCTCACCACAACTCTAAATTTGCACCGAAAGCACATGAAGGTTTTATGCTTGGTTACGGAAAGGACTCGCACACCTACAGAGTCTTCAACATTGTTCTTCACAAGATTGTTGACACTGTAGATGTGCGGTTCGATGAAACTAATGGCTCGCAAAGAGAGCACCTACCTTTTGTGATAGATGAACCAGCACCTGAGGATGCTATCAAGCTCAAGGCAACTGAGGATGTCATTCCTACTGAAGAACCCGCTGAATAATTCATTCCTGTCCATGAAGAACGTCGAGCTGATGCACCTGAAGAACATGATGAGGAAAATGGTGCTGAAGAAAATCCTGATCAAAATCCTCAGCGACAACCAGCTCACCCTCGCGTTGCAAAAGAAGTGCAAGTGGAGAAGATCATCGATGACATTAGCGCACCAGGTCCTCTCACATGCTCAAAAGCTTCACATTTATCTAACTTTTGTGGGCACTATGCTTTTGTCTCTATCATAGAGCCCACTAAGGTAGATGAAGCATTTCTGGAGCCGGAGTGGATTCAGGCTATGCAAGAAGAACTACATCAGTTCGAGCTTAACAATGTCTGGGAATTGGTCAATCGCCCAGATCCTCGCAAGCATAATATCATTGGAACAAATTGGATCTACCGCAACAAGCAAGATGAAAATGGCCTTGTGGTGAGGAATAAGGCACGACTGGTAGCTCAAGGCTACACACAGGTTGAAGGAATTGATTTCGATGAAACTTTTGCACCTGTTGCTAGACTTGAGGCTATTCGCATTTTACTTGCCTATGCTAACCATCATGATATCATCTTATATCAAATGGATGTGAAAAGTGCATTCCTCAATGGTAAGCTTGAGGAAGAAGTATATGTTGCTCAACCCCCAGGTTTTGAAGATCCAAAGAATCCTGACAAAGTCTTCAGACTCAATAAGGCCCTGTATGGCCTCAAGCAAGCCCCTCGGGCGTGGTATGATACTTTTAAGGAATTCTTCATGAAGAATGGCTTCACACCTGGTTCACTCGACCCTACTCTCTTTACTAAATCATATGATGGTGAACTGTTTGTGTGTCAAATATATGTTGATGATATTATCTTTGGCTGTACTGACCAACGTTATAGTGATGAATTTGCCTATATGATGAGTGAAGAATATCAAATGTCTATGATGGGAGAGTTGAAATTCTTCTTAGGTCTTCAAATTCGTCAGCAGCACAATGGCATATTCATATCTCAGGAGAAATACCTCAAAGATGTACTGAGGAAATTCGGCATGCAAGATTGCAAAAGGCGTCAAAATTCCTATGCCCACAAATGGCCATCTATGCACTGATGAAAATGGTATTGACTTCGATCACAAGGTATACCGCTCCATGATTGGCTCTTTATTGTACTTATGTGCATCTAGGCCAGATATAATGCTTAGTGTTTGCATGTGTGCCCGATTTCAAGCTGCACCGAAGGAATCACACCATAAGGCTGTGAAGCATATTCTTCGATATCTAGCTCACACACCAACACTAGGATTATGGTACCCCAAGGGCTCTGCTTTTGATCTCATTGGATATTCTGACTCCGACTATGCTGGTGATCGTGTGGACCGCAAGTCAACATCTGGCACTTGTCATTTCCTCGGACGATCTTTGGTCTGTTGGTCCTCGAAGAAACAGAACTGCGTATCACTGTCTACTGCTGAAGCTGAATACATTGCTGCTGGCTCTTGTTGTGCTCAACTGCTTTGGATGAAGCAAACCCTCAAGGACTATGGCGTCAATGTGAAGAATGTGCCTCTCCTCTGCGACAATGAGAGTGCCAGCAAGATTGCTCACAACCCAGTTCAGCACTCGAAGACAAAGCACATCCAGATTCGTCATCATTTTCTTCGTGATCATGTGTTGAAGGGCGATATCTCCATCGAGCACGTGAAGACTGAAGAACAGCTAGCTGATATCTTCACTAAGCCCTTGGATGAGAAGAGATTTAGCAAGTTGCGGTGTGAGCTAAATATCTTAGAATCTTTGAATGTTCTTTGAAAAGGACACACATCCTAACCCTTATGCAGAATTGATGACTTAGATGTGCAACACATGAAGAAACGTTTTTCTTCAATCAATGAAGAATAACACTCTAAGTGTGAAGAAATTAATGAAGAATTTGATTCTCAGAACCCTATGACAATTGTACGCGGTGTCTGAAATCATCATTCTTATACGGTGGGTCACGCCACCACAAAAAGTTGAAAATCTTCAATTTGAGTTTTTCCTCATTTTTGAAATTCTTCAGTTTTTCAAATTCTTCAACTTTGCAAAATCTTCACTGTTTCCGTCGTGTTTCTTCATTGGCTATATATATATATGAGTTTATGTCCTCTACAGCATTCACTTATTGCTATTTCTTCAAGTTGTGATTTCTGCTAAGTGAATGTGATCAGACCCTTCCCCCTCTATGTTATACTCAACCCAATATGTTCACAAATTCTTCATGTGCGTTCTATTTGAAACTCGTTCAAAGTCTTCACTGTGTCCCTGACAGCTGAAGAAATTGCGAACGAAACTTTAAAACAAATCTTATCCAGATTTTCGGTTTTACCGCTCAAACTGTTCCGCATCCCACGATGCATTATTTTATTCACCCACGATCTTACATGATCTCATCTGCATAGTACGTGCGTGACACATGTCGCGTGAAGGAGAAAGGGCAGGGGCATGTTCGTCCCAAAATCTTCGGGCAAACAGTTTTTACCGTGGCTATAAATACCCCTCTCCCCTTCCTCACTTCATTTACTCCGCTCGGTCGCTGTCTCTCGCTCGAGCTTCCCAAACCCTAGCGCCGCTGCTACTCCATCGTCACCGGTGAGGAAGAGCTTCACTGCCTCGACCTCGTCGCCGTCGTACTCGCGCCGGCTGCGGAAATCTTCACTCCGCCGCCGTCGTAGCTGTTTCCCTCTGCCAAGTTAGGGCGTGGGAGATTGAACCGGACGAACTTCACATCTGTTCATCTCAGTTCGTCGTGTTCTTCGATTTGGGTAATTAAAAGTTACTTTTATTACTCACTTTGATTCCTAAAATTTCCTGAAAATCTTCAAAGGTGTTTTATTCTTCAAATCTTCACACATATGAACACCTCACACACTGTATGCTCTTGATCCATTTCTCTAAGCACTCAATTTTCTTCAAGATTCCTCAATTGTGCGGATTTTCAATCTGTACGACTCTGGAACCTAAGACAAGAACGCTTAGTGAAATTCCTCAAGGCTCAACTGGTCAAATTCCTCAAAACTTGTCTTTTCGAAAAATCCTTCTGAGAACGCATATGACCTCTTCAAATTCCTCGCACCTACACTCTGTTCACAGGTACTCATGACCGCTGCTGAATCACTAGGTTCTCATCAACTTAACTCATTTGCAGCGTTCCTCGAAGAAAAACTGCATACTTCTTCAGAGTGCTCAGTTGTTCAAATTCCTCATCTGAAGAATATGGCTGAAGGAAAGAGACCACAGAAAGGAGGAAAGAGGCCTGAGGTCATGACTGCTTTCGAAATCCCTGATGAACTCTATAAGGATTATTGCACACCTGATGAAGCCAAGTTTGGCAAAGAAAACAAGAATCAGCGCAAGGTGCGCATTCAGAGAATTGAACGGAGATGGGCAAGAGAGTGGAGAGAATATCGATATGTTACTCCAAAGTACATGAAGAAATTCGCCCTCAATCCTCCGTGCCCTAGAGCTCCACTGGCACCTGGCCAAGTCGCTGATCCCACTAGCATCAAAAGTGGTGAAGACTTTCCTGAAGAATGGGCCAAGCGCCAAGCAAAATTGGCAAGGCAAGCCAAGGAGGCAGTGAGGAAATTCAATGAGGATTCTGCCGCTGAGACCTCAGTCAAACCGAGGAAATCAATGCCGAAGAAGCCTGCTCACAAGCCAAGTGCTTCACCATCAGCGCCCTCACGGCCAAGTTCTTCAACTATGCCCTCACGGAAAATTCCTCAGACCACTGCTGCTCCACCAAAGTCCTCAACTCATGTGCATCTGGCTACATGCCAAAGGACTACTGGTTTCTCAATTGCTTCTGGTGTCTCGGCAAGTTCCTCAGCTGCACCAATGTCCTCGTCAGCCCCCACACTGTTGAAGACTAAAGCAACAGCTGGACGCGGTCCTCGGCCAAGTCCAAGGAAGAAATAGGTTGCATTCCAAGTGCCATCTGATGATGATGCCTCTGATGAAGAACTTGCAGAAATCATGAGAGACTGACAAGTGAAGGCCGCTAGAGCCAAAGGCACATTTGTGCCACTGCTTTTGGATCCGAAGAAGATCCTCGACTACATCAATCTCTGGCACAAGGATCCAAACACTCCAATGCCTGATCTGCCTCTGACTCCCGGTCAAAGTCACATGCTGACCCATTTCATCACTGAAGAGAAATGGAAATTTGAGAAGGCAAGAGAGATAAAGAAAGCTCAATACAGAAAGGAGAAGCTCCTGAAGAAGAATGTTGTCAACATGACACCTGAGGAACTTCTCAAGGCTCAATCTGAAATCCAAGCCCTCAGCAAGGACTTCGATGCATACAATGCTGATTGGCAAGGAGCCAAAATGAGATTCGTCAACCTGACGAAGAAAATGACAACTGTTGCAGCCCCATCGCAACAAGAAAATCCTCAGGCTGCAGACTCTGCTCAGCCTGCTGAAGAACATGCCAGCACCGCTGATGACTTTCAGCATGCTGATGAAACTACAAGTTCCAGGGCTGATGACTCCATCCCAGCCGCTGAAGAAATTGCCAGGGCATCCACTAGTGGTGCGCCTGAAGAAACTGAAGAGATTAGGGCAACTGCACCAGTTGCGCCCGAAGACAATGAACCAGATTCCTCAGCTCCTCCCGCGCCAACACCAACTCCAATTCTTCCTTCTGCCTATGAAGTGAAGAAGACCAAGGCTTCAGAGCGAGCTGCAGTGAAGAAAAGGAAGGCATCAGCTGTGTCAAATTCTTCAGCTGCGAAGAAAATGAAGCCAATGACCAGCTCTCTTGAAAATCCTATTGATGCCGTTCCGATATCCTCCATGTCATCAAAGGAAATTGTTCCTTATGGAGAAGACTACAAGATCCCAAGCGGATCTGATGAAGAAAATCATTCTGCTGCTACTTCAGAGCAGTTTGATGAAGAAATTGAAGTGGAAGCAATCCCTTCAACGCCAGTCCTTTCCTCACCTATGCCTCAGTTCACAGCTGAAGAGGCAGGTGTTGAGGAAATTGAGAATGAAGATGAAGATGTGGATATTGGATGCACTACCCCAGTGATGAATGATGACTTTTGGGAAAGTCAGCATCCCAATACTCCTCCATTCACACCGATCCAACAAATTCCTCAGTCCCCGGCAACCACAGTTCAGATGGGCTCTGAAGAAACTCATCCCACTCCTTCTGTTCATGAAGAAATTCCAGCCGCTAGTGCTGAAGAAGCTGCTGCTGCTGATCCTCAAGTTGCACAAGAGGAGGAACCAGAAATTCCTCAGCCTGCAGAACCTGAGCTCGTGATTCCTGAGGTTGTGCTGCAAATCACTGACACTCCTCTGCCCAAGCCGAAGAATCCGTTCTCAAGCAAGCAAAAATTCAAGGCTGAAGACTTCTTTTCTGAGCATGTGTTCTTCACAGATTATAATCCATATGACCCTGCTCGCATAAGGAAGAGGCGTTTCTGGACTGCAAGTCAAGCCAACTTCTATTCCTCAGTGCTATTTGACAAGGACAAAATCTTCGATCATGAACATATTCCTCATGTGGATATGGAATCTCTGCCGTGCTTCGAGCCAGTCCTCAGAGTTATTCACGATGCAGGACTACTGAACTTCTGCACTGATATCTGTGATTGGAATGAAGAACTCATTCTTCAGTTCTACGCCACACTGCATATCACTGGAGACGCTGAAGATATCAATTCATGGGTGCTGGATTGGATGATCGAAAACACTCACTATAAGGCACCAGCAACTGAATTGCTTCGTGTCCTTCCTCTTGATCCTCCCCAAGACAGTGCACGTTGCATCTACAATGACCGTGAACTGACAGATCATTGTATGCAAGTGCTCATGAAGCCTTTGAAACCAGGGCAGGCCCCACGAACCAAATTCCTCGTCAAGGAATTGCTCTATGTGCCTCGGACTGTCTATCACATCCTGACGAAGACAATGAGTCCTATCAAAGGCCACGACTCAAATGATGAAGATGTCGTTGGCATCATGAAGAACATGCTTTTCAACATCATTCATGGCGTTCCCGTCAACTTCCATGATTTCTTCATGAGGACTCTTGCAAATGTTGCAATGTCACCATTCGAGCTGAAGCCCTATGCGCCTTGGATTATGAGATTCATAAGGGCAAGATCTTCACTGAATTACAAGGCTGACACTCTGAACCATGGTAGCTACTTGCCTCCCATTGAAGTCCTCAAGCGACCAGTTTCATCATCTGATGATAAAGGCAAGGCAGCTGCTGTGATTGATGAAGGCACTCGTCCATTGGATGGTCAATTTCGTCTGGCTACATCTTATTCTACCAATGACGACTCTGCCACACATGACACTGCCGCAAATACCTCAGCGAAGCAAAATCCTCAAGCCACAGCTCCCAGGGTGATGACTGATCGTGAGTTACTCCTCAGTCTTCATCAGAAGGTTGATCGCAATCACAAATGGGTGAAGCGTCAGTTTGCTGCAATTCTTCACAACATGACTTCAACGCATAATGCAGTGAAGAAGAACCATTATCACCTTCATGAAACCCTCAACCGCACCTGGGATGTGCTCACTCATGTATATAGCGCGGAAGAACTGAAGACTATGGGTCTCCAGGAAGCTTTTGACTGGTCTGCACCTCCTCCGAAGAAATTCAAGAGAGTCAAAGTTCCTGATCTGGTGGCCAGCTCTTATTCTTCATCGCGCGCCACTGATGAATTTGAAGATTTGGACGACACTGCGGCAGGCCCTACTTCAACAAACAACCCCGACAACACTGGCGCTCCTCCCTCAACGTGAAATTCTTCAGGGGCGTTAGTCCTCAGTTTCGATCCTTTTGGTCATTTGATGACAAAGGGGGAGAAATCTGAGTTAGTCTTCAAGCGGGTTCATATTATGGGCGTTTTGTTAAGTTACAACTCTCGTTCTTCCGAAACTTTTTATTGGATCGAGTTGTAATATTAAAACTCGATGGTGCCTTGATACTTTTGGTCGTGCTCTGATGCTTTGATGCACTGAGCTCTGATACTTTTGATGTGCTATTCTGCATGCTTATTCCTCGTTAACATTATTGCACGCATGCTGAATTACATCAGGCACCATATTTCATCATGCATTTCAAATTCTTCATATTATATATCAAATGCGTGTATGAATTACAAGATATAGGGGGAGATCTCCATGATTCAATTCTTCAATTGTCCATTGCCTCAAAAGCAAATTCCTCACTATGCACATATTCAAGGGGAGTTCTTCTATATCTTGCAATCAAATTCCTCAATATCAGCATTTACACTTCATATATTTATCCCCGTTGAAAACTTAACCTATGTTGTCATCAATCACCAAAAAGGGGGAGATTGTAAGTGCATCTAGTGCCCCTTAGTGATTTTGGTGTATTGAAGACTTATAGGTTAAGGGACTGATGCGTTTGTGAGTGTACACAGGTCTATAAGTCTATGAGGAGTTTGATATTTACAGAGAAAGTCGACCCCTAAAAATGAAGTTCTTCGACTGAAGACTTTGATTTTCTGAAGACTTTCTGAAGACTTTGAAAGTGAAGAAATTGGTGTGACCTTGAAGACTTGGTATTCACTTGAGGAACATGAAGCGTGAAGACTTTTGTTTCGTAGTTTCATTTTCTCTTTCTTGAGTCATAGGAAACACCGTACTGTTAAAGGGGGTCGAGGAAATACTAAGGAAAAATTTCCATGTGATGCTCAACTCAAAATCCTACACCTACCAATCCCTTCGAGTGAAGCCATTGGAAATCTCATACAGTTCAGTCAGTTTCTTCAGTAACAGAGACGCAGTTCTTCTGGTCACTGAGGACTTTGCTCTGACTGAGGAGTTAGGAATTCGCCAGTGCAAATTGCCTACACAGTGAGGAACATGATAGCCCTGAGGAATTTGAGAGTCAAATTTCCGACCGTTGCTGTTCTGCGCGCCGGCTGTCCAAAATCCACCTAACGGTCATATCATTGAAGGACATTTATGTCTTATCATGTCGGGTTGCTCCCTAGGCTATAAATAGCCGCCCCCTACAACCACTAGTTGGTTGGCTGCTCCAAGAGAACTTGACACTTGTCATCTGAGAGCAACCCATCCTCCGAGGACTTTGAGCGAAAATCATCAAGTGAGGAAAATCCCAAAACCAAACCCCCACAAACCCAAAGTGATTGAGCATCACTGAAGAAATTGATCCTGCGTGGATCCGACGCTTGTTACCTTTGAAGACTGTGCTTCCTCCAGACGGTTAGGCGTCAAGGTCTAGAGCATCCAAGAGGAATTGTGGATCACCGAGTGACCAAGTCTGTGAAGGTTTGGAAGTCACCTGAAGACTTACCACGAGTGATTGGACGAGACCTGCGTGGTCTTAGTTCAAGGAGAATACGGTGAGGACTGGGTGTCCTGAGTTGCGGCTCAAAGACTGGGTGTCTGGGACTGCGTGTCCTCGAGTTTAAATACTCATCCGCTCCAACCAGACGTACAACTGAGACAGCAGTTGGAACTGGTTTACCAAATCATTGTCTTCACCAACTAACTGGTTCTATTTCCTCAACCCTTTCATTTCCTCATTACTATGTTGAATGTTGTTCATATCTGTGCTTGAAGACTTTGACTGAAGACTTTCTCAATTTCCTCAGTTCAATTTCTTCAGTCTGTTTGTCTTCATCTTATTATCCTGTGATTACGCTTTCTGTACTCTGTGATAGTCTTCATTTCATCATGATGACTATGCTTGTATCCTGTTATGTTTACTTCTGAGTACTTATTCCACTGCAAGTAGTTCTTCACAAAGGAATTTCCTCACCGGCAAATTCCTCAGTGAAGAATTCATAAAAATCACCTATTCACCCCCCTCTAGTCGATATAACGCACTTTCACTTTCTGAAAAGCAAACAGGATCAACTAGGCTACTTGATTGCATCCACTATGAGGATTGAGAAGGGGCTGGCCACCTTGACTCAAAACCAAGAGAGCCTGGAGAGGATCGTGGAGCAGAAGTTCTACAATTTAGATGTGAAGGTGACTGAGATCCAGTCTATTGTTGACCAGCTTCAGGATGACATGGAGGAGAGGAAGGGCAAGACAACCACATATGCATTTGCCAGAGTGCCTAGAGCTCAGAGATCAGCTGCAGTGCCAGTGACAGACACCAGAGCCACTTCATCTGCACTAGCTACAGCTCCTACAGCTCTAGTGCAACCAGCTTCAGCACCCACACCTCCAGCTCCATCTACATCAACTGATGCTTTCGTCCTTGGCGTTCTATCTACACCACCACCTGAAGATTAAGCCTGAGAGATGATATAGTACTATGCATTTTCTAGGAACTTTTTGGTAACTTGTTGCCAAAGAGGGAGAAAAATGTATAGATCATAGGCTTCGAGAGAGAGTGTTGCTTTTTGTTCTCTCTTGCTTTGGTGGTTAAACTTTATTTGCTTTTGATTGCTTGAGATACTATGCTATTATCTGTGAGACATTGATGATCATGTGTTTGATCATAAGCTACACTTATGCTTGTTGGATGACATTATCTTACTTATCCTTATATGATCATTCACTTTGCTTGGTGATGAGTGCATGTATTCAATCTTTATTATTTTGAGCGCTCCACCAAGATGTATGTGACATGGAAGACTAACCCATGAGCCTAATTCCTTGTGCATTTGCAGTCCAAAGCAAATCTTAAACTATGCACAAATTTAGGGGGAGCTCTTGCTTATCACATACTTCTCAAAGCGACGATGTTTTTCAATCTTATTATCATTTGTCGAAGCTTTGATCTATATGTTGTCATCAATTACCAAAAAGGGGGAGATTGAAAGTGCAACTATCCCTAGGCGGTTTTGGTAATTCATGACAACATATAGCTCATTGAGCTAATGCTATTCCAAGACAAATATTTCAGGAAAGCTCAATGAATGGCATGGCATGGATGATGAAAGTGGATCCCTCAAAATATTAAGGACAAAGGATTGGCTCAAGCTCAAAAGCTCAAAACTCTACATTTTACATTTTAGTGATCCAAGATCACATTGAGTCTATAGGAAAAGCCAATACTATCAAGGAGGGATGAGGTGTTGCTTAATGAGCCTCTTGCTTCAAGTGCTTAGTGATATGCTCCAAAAACCCTTAACTACTTTCTCACATCCACATATGACCTAAACCCAAAGTCAAAATCGGTCCTACTGATTCTTTCTATCCGGCGCCACCGAGTTCAAATGTCATAGCCACTGCCACAAACCCTAGGCAAGTCGGTCTCACCGATAGGGATCTCGGTCTCACCGAGATGGGATTGTAATCTCTCTGTTTCCCTTCATAACATTTCGGTCTAACCGAAGTGAGCGATCGGTCCCACCGAGATTGCAATGTAAACTCTCTGTTTCCGTTTTGTAGCATTTCGGTCTCACCGAAAAGAGCGAATCAGTCCCACCGAGTTTACCTGACCAACTCTCTGGTTAGCTAATTACCAAAATCGGTCTCACCGAGTTTGTGTAATCGGTCTCACCGAGATTACGTTATGGCCTAACCCTAACCATATCGGTCCTACCGAGTTGCATGTCGGTCCACCGAAAATCCTAAGGGTCACTATATTTGCTAAATCGGTCCGACCGAGTTTGTTGATTCGGTCCCACCAAGTTTGGTGAATTGTGTGTAATGGTTAGATTTTGTGTGGAGGCTATATATACCCCTCCACCTCCTCTTCATTCGTGGAGAGAGCCATCAGAACAAACCTACACTTCCAACTTACCAGTTCTGAGAGAAAACCACCTACTCATGTGTTGAGGCCAAGATATTCCATTCCTACCATATGAATCTTGATCTCTAGCCTTCCCCAAGTTGCTTTCCACTCAAATCTTCTTTCCACCAGATCCAAATCCTATGAGAGAGAGTTCAGTGTTGGGAAGACTATCATTTGAAGCACAAGAGCAAGGAGTTCATCATCAACGCACATTTGTTACTTCTTGGAGAGTGGTGTCTCCTAGATTGGCTAGGTGTCACTTGGGAGCCTCCGACAAGATTGTGGAGTTGAACCAAGGAGTTTGTAAGGGCAAGGAGATCGCCTACTTCGTGAAGATCTACTGCTAGTGAGGCAAGTCCTTCGTGGGCGACAGCCATGGTGGGATAGACAAGGTTGCTTCTTCGTGGACCCTTTGTGGGTGGAGCCCTCCGTGGACTCGCGCAACCGTTACCCTTCATGGGTTGAAGTCTCCGTCAACGTGGATGTACGATAGCACCACCTATCGGAACCATGACAAAAACATTCGTGTCTCCAATTGCGTTTGAATCATCCAAACCCTTCCCTTTACATTCTTGCAATTACATGCTTTAATTTCCGCTGCTCATATACTCTTTGCATGCTTGCTTGAATTGTGTGAAGATTGCTTGACTTGTCCAAAGATAGCTAAAATCTGCCAAAGTCTAAAATTGGGAAAAGGTTAAGTTTTTAATTGGTCAAGTAGTCTAATCACCCCCCCCCTCTAGACATACTTCAAGGTCCTACATGCACAGAGGTAAAGCAACGAGCCGATCATGGAGCGATATACCTTTTGATCCACCGCTTTACCATTGGGATCAATGTCAAGTTGGCACTTGGTGGGCATTGGAGTGGAAGCCGGCTTGACATCACTTAGCTTGAATCTTTTTAGCATGTCTTGAGTGTATTTGGCTTGATTGATGAAAGTACCTTCTCTTCTTTGCTTGATGTCGAAATCGAGGAAGAACTTCAACTCTCCCATCAACGACATCTTGAACTTAGAGGTCATGAGAGTGGCAAATTCCTCATTGAAAGCTTTGTTAGGAGAACCAAAGATAATATCATCAACATATAGTTTGCATACAAACAACTCCCCTTTGACCTTCTTAGTAAAAAGAGTGGGATCGATTTGCCCAACCTCAAATCCACGATCTTGTAACAACTCAGTAAGGTGGTCATACCACGCACGTGGGGCTTGTTTAAGGCCATAGAGTGCCTTATCGAGTTGATACACATGATCCGGGAAGTAGGGATCCTCGAACCCGGGGGGTTGCTTGACATAAACTAACTCATTAATAGGACCATAAGAAAAGCACTTTTCACATCCATTTGTTGTAGCTTAAAGTTGTGATGAGAAGCATAAGCAATCAACAAACAAATGGATTCAAGGCGAGCAATGGGAGCAAAGGTTTCACCGTAGTCGATACCCTCGACTTGGGAGTAGCCTTGTGCTACCAATCTTGCCTTGTTGCGAATGATGTTCCCATGAGCATCTTGCTTGTTCTTGAATATCCACTTGGTTCCAATGACGTTGTGGTTCTCCGACGGCCTAGGCACCAATCTCCACACCTTGTTGTACTCGAAGTTGTTGAGTTCTTCATGCATGGCATTGAGCCAATCCAGATCTTCGAGCTCCTCATATACCTTTTGGGGTTCAACACAAGAGACAAACGCGTGATGTTCACAATAGTTTGCAAATTGTCTACGAGTGCTTACCCCCTTTCTTAGGCTTCCAACCACATTCTCCATGAGATGACCTTTGGTGGTGAGATGGGAAGCAATCTTCGCGGCACGACGCTCTAATTCCTCCTCGGATGTGGAAGGAGGAGGGTTAAATTGATTATCTTGAGCGTCGTCTTGAGCTTGTTCTAGATCTTGAGCTTGCTCTTGATCTTGAACTTGCTCGAGGGGGAGAACTTGACCTTGGGCATCATTTGGTGGTTCACCACCATCTTGAGGTTGATCTTGCCCTTGGTCTTGTTCATGAGGTTGAGGGCCTTCACTTTGTTCTTCAGAAGCGTGTGGGTCTTGGGGAGGTGATGGCTCCACTTGAGTGGAGCATTGTCCTTCTCCTTCGGCCACAAGGGGTTCCTCAATGGGTAGGATATGACCCACACCCATTCTTCTTATGGCTTGAGGAGGAATTTCATAACCTACATCACAAGTACCACTTTGCTCCACTTGGGAGCCGTTATTTTCGTCAAACTCCACGTTACACGTCTCCTCAATGAGTCCGGTGGACTTGTTGAGGACACGGTAAGCATGAGAGTTTGTAGCATAACCAACAAATATGCCCTCATAAGCTCTAGCCTCAAATTTAGACAAACAAACACCTTTCTTGAGAATGAAACACTTACACCCGAACACCCGGAAGTACTTGAGGTTGGGCTTGTTACCGGTAAGTATTTCATAAGGATTCTTGTTCAAGCCTTTGCGGAGATACAGCCGATTTGATGCATGACATGCTGTGTTGATGGCTTCAGCCCAAAAGTTGTATGGAGACTTGAAATCCGCCATCATGGTCCTTGCCGCATCCATCAACGTCCGGTTCTTCCTCTCCGCGACACCATTTTGTTGAGGGGTATAGGGTGCAGCATACTGATGCTTGATCCCCTCATCACTAAGAAACTCATCCAAGATATAGTTCTTGAATTCGGTGCCATTTTCACTTCTTATTGTCAAGATCTTTGCATCATGTTGACGTTGAGCTTCATTTGCAAATTCGATGATGGTTTGCTGAGTTTCACTCTTCCTCTTGAAGAAATATACCCAAGTGTATCTTGAATAATCATCCACAATCACCAAGCAATGCTTTCTACCCCCAAGACTATCAAAGGATGGAGGCCCAAAGAGGTCCATGTGAAGGAGCTCCAAGGGTCTCTTCGAGTAGATGATAGTCGTGGGAGGGTGAGCCTTCTCATGAAGCTTTCCTTTGATACACGCACTGCAATCACGATCTTTGGCAAAACTAACATTTGTTAGTCCACGGAGATGGTCCCCATTGAGAAGACTTTGCAAAGATCTCATATTGACGTGGGCTAAACGGCGATGCCAAAGCCATCCCACATCAACTTTAGCCAGTAGGCATGTCGTGGTCTTAGTGGGTCGCTCCGAAAATTTAATCACATAGAGACCGTTCTCGACAAGCCCAGCAAAGGCTACTTTAAGAGTCTTACTCCACAAGAGGGCCACAGTATCAATATCAAAGAAGTTGGCAAAGCCAATGAGTGCAAGTTGACGAACGAAAAGTAAATTGTATGCAAGGGACTCAACAAGCATGACTTTCTCGATCGTTAGATCATGAGAAATGACAACTTGCCAAGACCCAATACCTTAGAAGATGAGGCATCACCCCACTCGACATTGGTGGGCATAGATGGGATCTTTTGCACGTCCACCACCAAGTCCTTGCTCCCGGTCATATGATTTGTTGCTCCACTATCGAGCAACCATGATCCCCCACCGGAAGCAAACACCTACAAGAGATCAATGCTTGGTTTTAGGTACCCATTTCGTAATGGGTCCTTTGATGTTAGTAACAAGGGTCTTAGGAACCCAAATAGACCATTCAATGTACTCATATGGAGAACCAACAAATTTAGCATAAACATGCCCATCACTAGCACGTCACAACACATAAGAAGGGTTAAAGTCGCCGGCTTTGTTGGAGGAGGTGGTTTTGCCCTTTTTGACATCAACACCCTTCACATTGTTCTTCTTCTCCTTAGGAGCACCCTCTCCCTCTTTCACAAAGGTTTGCTTGGGAGGAGGAGGTCGTTTGGTCTTGTCGTTCTTCTTCTTGTTCTTGGACTTGGGTGCGAACCCAATTCCCTCCTTGTCCACAACTTCCTTTGATTTCTCAAAAGGTCGTTGAGGTTCTTCTCACCTTGAATGCATGTCACAAGGCCTTTCTCAAGTTGATCCTTCAATTTGGCATTCTCCTCCACAAGATGCACATGCTCACAACACGGATTAGTGGCACATGCATTATCAATTAATACCATATGAGGAAAGGTGGCCTTTTCCTTGGTTAGCTTAACTTGGAGTTGAGCATGAGACTCCTTGAGGTTTGCATGAGCACCCTTCAAGACCTTGTGGGCCTTGTCAAGTACATCAAACTCCTCCTGGAGTCTAGCATGATCAACCCCAAGTTTAGCCTTCTCGAAAGTTAGCACACGAGACACAACAAGAGCATGATCAAGATCTTTCTTTAACTTGTAATGGTCATCGTTGTGTGACTCCTCAAGAGCCAAACGATGCCCACGCTCTTCCTCAAGAGCATTAGAGAGATCCGATATCTCATCGGCATAGTCACGACTATGACCTTCCATCTTAGAGATGGTTTGTTCGTGAGCCTCGATCATGTCATTGGCTTCACCAAGTTGTTCCAAGAGAGCAACAAAGTGCTTCTTGGATTTGCCCTTGAGCTTACTCATAAAAGACTCAAATTCATTTACTTCCTCATTAGACCCCTCACTTTCATCAATGCCATCCGTCAAAGAGGGATTAGTAATGATGGTGGTTTTGATGTTGGGGGTTACCTTGTTGGTGGCTTTAGCCATGAGGCACTTGGCGGTGATGTTTTTGTTGGGTGAATCAAAGAGAGACATCCGGGGAGTTGTGGCAATGGAAACGGATGCCATGGCCATTGCTTCACTATCTTCATCATCATCGCCATGCTCACGGTATTCTTCTTGAGCCACCAACCCTCGAGTAGGAGTCTTCTTGGTGAAGTTGTTCTTGTTGGGGAAGGACCTGGCTTTGTCTTTTCGGATGAGCTTGCCACCATTGTCTTCCCGCTTCTCGAAAGGACAATCCGCAACGAAATGGCTCACATTGCCATAGTTGTAACAAGTTCTTACTCGTTTCTTGCCCTTGAAGCCACTTGAGTTGTTCTTGTTGAAATTGGGCCTTGAGTTCTTCTTGCTCCAAAATTGCCTTGAAGCAAGAGCCATGTGCTCATGATAATCATATTTTGTATCTTCGGGGTTGCTCTCCTCATCTTCCTCTTCTTCCACAATAACCTTGGCCTTCAAGGCAAGGTTGTGCTTCTTTGCCCTTTGAGAGTGGAGCACCGCGTTATCGGCGGTCTTGTCCAAGATGCTCATTGCAACGAACTCATCCAACACTTCACTTGAGGTCATGGAGTGGAAGTCCGGTCTTTGACGAATGACGGAAGACATGGCCTTGTTGTAGGGCATCATGGCCTTGAGGAACTTGCGCTTGATCCAATTGTCATCAGTGTCCTTGCTCCCATGATCTTGGAGTGAGACCACGAGTTTGGTTACTCTCCGAAAGAGCTCACGAGGTTCTTCATCTTCTTTCGTTGCAAACTCATCGGCTTCATCTTGCACCACTTCATAGTTGGAGCGTTGAATGCTTGCGCTTCCCCGATAAAGAGACACAACGCATTGCCATGCGTCTTTGGCCATGGCATGGGGTCGGAGATGAGGGAGATCTTCGGGGAGGATAGCATCTTGGATGATGAAGAGAGCATTCCCATTGAATTGATTATCCACTTCTTCTCTAGGGGAGAAGTTGCTTCGGTCATGTGGATATAAACCTTCTTCAATGATTGTCCAAAGATTAGTATTCATATGATTTATATGGCGCTTGAAGCAATACACCCAAGAATCAAAATCCACATTTTTCACAATCTTAGGAGGAGGGCCAGCATGATTTAAATAAGTAGAGGGAATCGGTCCTCCATAAGTTGGAGGTTCCACATGGGCAAAGATGCAGGTGCCGTTTCTACCACTAGTAGAAGGACCCTTCTCACTATTAGCTTCCCCCTTGTCGGAGTTAGCATCCGTCACCTTGTTAGTGGGATAACCCACTTTCAACGGCGAGGTAGGTAGTTTAAGTCCTTCTAAGAATTTATTCAACATGCTTTCAACCGTGGTTGTCATGGAGGTTTTCAATGTGTCCAAGGCCACATTGAATTCCACATGGGACACCGCGGTTTCCCCATCACCCGTAGACGAGATCGGAATCACACTGGAGTGCTCCTCCTCCCCACCGTCCACGGTGTCAACCATACTCTTCGGACAACAAAGTCCTTAATAAAGAGATGAGGCTCTGATACCAATTGAAAGGATCGATATAGTTGACTAGAGGGGGGGTGAATAGGCAACTAACAATTTTTAGCTTTTCTTTACCAAATTAAACTTTGCATCAAAGTAGGTTGTCTAAATATGCAACTAGGTGAACTTCCTATATGATGCACCAACAATAAGTGCACAAGCAAGCAAGGGATACAACACAAATAGCTTGCACAAGTAAAGGCACGAGATAACCAAGAGTGGAGCCGATGGAGACGAGGATGTGTTACCAAAGTTCCTTCCTTTTGAAGGGAAGTACGTCTCCGTTAGAGCGGTGTGGAGGCACAATGCTCCCCAAGAAGCCACTATAGGGCCACCGTATTATCCTCACGCCCTCATACAATGCGAGATGTCGTGATTCCACTATTGGTGCCCTTGAAGGCGGTGACCGAACCTTTACAAACAAGGTTGGGGCTATCTCCACAACTTAATTGGAGGCTCCCAACGACACCACGAAGCTTCACCACAATGGACTATGGCTCCGAGGTGACCTCAACCATCTAGGGTGCTCAAACACCCAAGAGTAACAAGATCCGCTAGGGATTAGTGGGGAATCAAATTTCTCTTGGTGGAAGTGTAGATCGGGGCCTTCTCAACCTATCCCGAGCAAATCAACAAGTTTGATTGGCTAGGGAGAGAGATCGGGCGAAAATGGAGCTTGGAGCAACAATGGAGCTTTTGGGGGAAGAGGTGAGTCAACTTTGGGGAAGAAGACCCCTTTATATAGTGGGGGGAACAATCCAACCGTTACCCCCCCCCCAAGCAGCCCCGCAGAGAGCGGTACTACCGCTTGGGCGGGCGGTTCTACCGCTGAACCAGCGGTACTACCGTCCCCTCCTAGCGGTACTGCCGCGCACACGAGGGGAGCAGGGACCTGGACCCAGAGCGGTAGTACCATGGTGGTATGAGTGGTACTACCGCTTGAGAGAGGTACTACCGCCACTACTGCCGCAGCTAGTGCCGCACAACCCGACACGAGAAAATGAGGCCTCGAGTCGAGGTGGTAGTAGCCCGGAGCCTCAGCGGTACTACGGCGGAAGACAGCAAGCGGTACTACCGCTGAGGAGCGGTACTACCGCTTGTTGTGCTTCGGCGGTACTACCATTGTGGCCCGCGGTACTACCGCTGGGACCAGACAGGGCAAGCCAGGAAGGGAAGGAGAACTCCATTGAAGCGGAAAGGAACAGCGGGTGCGATAAGGATGTGTACGTGCTGATTCCACCCTAGCCTTACCAGAGCGGATCCCATCTTGATAGTATGGTGACTCCTATGAAACTAGTCCACCAACAGAGAAACGAAGGAGCTACACCGTCTTGAATAAAACACCGAGTGGAGGGAATCGTCTCGTGCCAAAGGATGAATCTCTGAAAAACTCAATGCACACGATTAGTCCACAAAAGCATTGTCATCAATCACCAAAACACCTTGGGGATAAATATGCCCTTACAATCTCCCCCTTTTTGGTGGATTGATGACAATACGGGATTTGCACAAACGGGAAGAGACATAGGACATGTGCAAACCCCACAACTCTAAAATGTAGGTGGGCTCCCCCTAGATGTGTGGTATCTAGATGTGTGCTTTGGACTACACGGCGCACATACTAGGATCAACGCCCCCCCTACATTTTAGAGACCAACAACCTAAGCAGGATATATGAGAGCAAAGTATATAACAGGACAAGCATGCAACTCATAAGATACCGGAGGACTAGATAGACATAGATAATGATAATCTAAAGATAAGGTAGCATATGACTCACACCATATGACTGGAACTTTAGGTCTCACTGACACAAAACCAAGCAAAGCAAACTGCGAGAAAACACACCACAAAGAAAACACACTCGCGAAACAGACAAAGACAATGACACAAATACCTAAACTCTCTCCCCCTTTGGCATCGAGACACCAAAAAGAGAGGGAGTGTTGCTACGGCTCCAGGTGATATCAAGCGAGGGTCTCGAACATCAGATCCCAGCGGGATCATCTTTGTCGCCGTCGTCGGTCGGCAGTGGCGTAGCTGTAGGGTGGCCAGGGTGGTCCATGGACCACCCTGGAATTTGGCCCATTAGTTTAGTACTTCTCTGAAAAAATGAAACATATCCAGGCCCAAGTCAGGTCTCAGCCCATGTACATGCGAAGCGTTGGCTCCTTTCTTCCGTTTCCTGGTACGCGTGCGCTGATCGTCGTCTCGTCTACTCGTCTCCTTTTCCTCTGGACTGAAACCCTAGCGGCTATCGTCATCGCCCAGCACAACTGCGCAACAGCGCAAGGCCGGCACTCCGGCAGGGCACCCGCCGACGGCGACGGCCAAGCGGCCAGCGAAGGACGCCCGTCCCGGCGACCGGCGAGGCGAGGAAGGAACTGCGCACCTACGCACGCATAGGTACAGGCGTACAGCCCCATACACAGTCCCATATAGAGTAAGATTTTTGTTCTTCTCTAACTCAAAGAACAACTTCCTTTTGCTCTGAAGATTTGAACGGTTTGTTGAGAGTGCAAGATTTAAATTTTTTTGCAATTGATTAGTCAATTGAACCGATTGAATCATTAGGGCTTTGTTCCAACTGAATTAATGTATTAACTTTTTTGTAGAACTGTTGCAAAAATGAAGCGGACAGGAGACATTGCATCGCTTTTTTTGAGATATGGATCCAAGAAGAAGGTAGCTGCTCCTTTTTCACCTCCTTCTCCGGCACCGGTAGCGCCCGCAGGGGAACAGCAAACCTTAGAATCAGTGCAAGAGAGAGTAAATGAAGAAATTGTGGATTCATCACCACCAGCGCCATCGCCGCCACCGCCGCCGTCGCCGCCACCGCCACCACCACCACCACCACCATCTGTTTATGATATTAGTCGCCTTCCACATGATCCGGGGGATAGACTGCCCATTGCGTCTTATCCTATCAATGATCAAGATGTCGTTCGACGAGCATATATCCTCAAGTGTCCGTTCCAACCATATGCACATCAATTTGAAAGCAGAAATATTGGAGGCAGAGATCGGCAATTCAATCCTCTCTGGTTTCATAAACATCATTGGCTTGAATATAGTATTAGCAAGAAAGCTGGATTCTGCTTTGTATGCTACTTGTTCAAAGATAAAAAAACCAGTGGCAATAGAACCAATGCATTTACTGAAGATGGTTGGAGAACTTGGAATAGAGAGGATGCGCTTGTAAAGCATGAAGGTGGTGTAGCAAGTGTGCACCAGGCAGCTCAAGAGAGATACAACTTATTTGTTAGCCCCCGTGCTTCTCAAATTGATAATATTATGGTGAAGGGGAATAATGAGGATCTACGTCTTTACAAGATCCGATTGACTTATTCACTTAGATGTTTGAGGTTTCTTTTGCATCAAGGATTGGCCTTCCGTGGACACAGAGAAAATGAAGAGTCTAGCAACAGAGGTAACTTCATTGAGCTTTTGAAATGGCTTGCAACAAATAGTGAAGAGGTGAATAAGTATGTTTTGAATAATGCTCCACGTAATTGCAAATTGACTTCCCCTGGTATACAACAACAAATTATCCAATGTTGTGCAATAGAAACTAGAAAGAAAATTATTGAAGAACTTGGCGATGATCACTATGCTATTCTAGCGGATGAATCTAGCGATGTATCACATAAAGAACAATTGGCTCTGTGCTTGCGTTTTGTTGATAAACTAGGAAGGCCATGTGAGCACTTTCTTGGAGTTGTTCATGCAGGAGATACTACTTCACTGTCACTTAAGGAAGCAATTGAAGATTTACTTGTGGATAATCATTTAACCATGAGTCAAATTCGTGGGCAAGGTTACGACGGGGCTAGCAATATGAAAGGGGAGATTAAAGGTCTAAAAACATTGATCATGAGAGAGTCACCTTCTGCTTATTATGTCCACTGTTTTGCTCATCAACTCCAACTAGTTCTTGTTGTTGTTGCCAAGGGAAATGATGATTGTGTGTGGTTTTCGATCGAGTGTCTTTATTGCTGAATATTGTTGGTGTTTCTTGTAAGCGTCATGACATGCTTCGAAATGTTAGACTTCACAATATCATGAAGGCAATTGAATGTGGTGAACTGGAAACTGGGACTGGATTAAATCAAGAGATGGGCTTGCCTAGGCCGGGTGAAACTCGGTGGGGCTCTCATTATAGAACTGTTCGCAACATTATTGATATGTATGCTGAAATTCGTGATGTGCTCATCTCTCTTGGTAAAGATACTTCACAAAGGGCTGAATGGCCGAAAATACATAGTATTGTTGGAGTGTTTGAGTCATTTGACTTTGTTTTCAATGCACACTTGATGTTTCTCATTCTTGGATATACAAATGATTTGTCCGAGTGTTTGCAAAGAAGAGACCAAGATATTCTTACTGCAATGTCACTTGTTAGATTGGCAAAAAGTAGGATGCAAGAACTGAGGTCTAATGGGTGGGATGCATTCCTTGAAAAGGTCACTTCCTTTTGCAACAAACATGGCATTGAAGTTCCTGTAATGGAGAATAATTATGTCCCTTATGGAATATCAACATGGTTTGTACAACCTCAAACAAATGCAGACCACTTTAGAAGGGAAATTTATATTGGGATTATTGATAAAATCAGTCAACAGCTCGACAATCGGTTTGATGAGGTCAATATGGAGTTGCTTTCTTGTATGTCGGCCTTGAATCCCGCCAACTCATTTGCTGCTTTTGATGCACAAAAGGTATGTAGACTTGCTGAGTTCTACCCCAATGATTTTTCAAGCTCTGACTTGATGCACCTTGAAATGCAACTTGATAACTATATTGATGACATGAGAAAAGATGACAACTTCAAAGGCCTAGAAAATCTTGTTGATCTCTCAGTTAAGCTTGTTCAAACAAGAAGGCATATAGTCCATAATTTGGTGTACTTGCTTCTAAAATTGGTATTGCTTCTACCGGTGGCAACAGCAAGTGTTGAAAGAGCATTTTCTGCAATGAGTGTGGTCAAAAACAAGTTAAGAAACAAGATGGGTGATAGTCTTTTGGATGATTGCCTAGTCACATACATCGAACGAGATGCTTTCTCCAAAGTGACCGAAGATAATATAATTGAGACTTTCATGGTCTTGAGAAGGCGGTATACCGACAAATAAGGTGTGTCATATTTTATGCAAATGTAAGACTTGAACATGAATTTTAATATTCTTTGCAAGACCTTATTGATATGTGCTTTGGATATATTCTGTGTGCATATGTTGGTTTGTTAAATTTGTGGTGTAAATTTTATTTTGTGCCAATTGGACCACCCTGACATAAAATCCTGGCTACGCCATTGTCGGTCGGGAACTGCTAGGCATCAGAATCAGTCCACGGGCAGTGCTGCTGAATCCACTCCTCCTCCTCAGTAAGCTGGTCCTCAGATCCACTGTTAACGGTGGCACCCAACTGACGCATGAGCTCCTTGTGACGTCCCTTGTCCTTCTTCTCAGCCACATGAGTCATGTACTGACCGTGAGACTCCATGCAGAACAACTTCTTCATCTTGAGCTTGAGCTTCTTTGCCCAAGAGGGCTCTGTCCCAGAAGGCTCATAGTCATCATCATCCATAGCCTCAGCCTCGGTCTCCATGGCAGCAGCAGACGATGTACCCCTAGATTTAGGGACCTGAGTGCCCCAGTTGTCCTTCTTCCTCAGACGCTTGATCTCATGAGACAAACTCTCCAGTCTCTAGCATAACCTTGGGATAGACCTGCCCCAGGCCTTCTCAATCAGCAGCATGATGAACAGACCATAAATCGGGCACTTGCGCTCAAAGATAGCAGATAAGAGCTTAGACCACATAACATGAGAGATGTCTAGGGACTCGCCAGTGTTTGCTTCCTTCTCATGCTGGCAGAAGAGAAGCATGTCCACGAGATAAGAGTGAACCATATCCAGATTCCTGATGCGAGGGAAAAGAGTCTCACGGAAGACACGGTGAAGAGTGTCCAGAAAGGCAGGCAACTCATATGTTTCCTTCTTAGTCTCAGGGTTGATCTTCAGCGTGCAATAGGGCCAGAGAGCTTGCTTGTGAGTGGAGGTTGTGTTGCGGTGAGGGCGAAAGCCGACAGGAGACGCAAGCCCGTGATCTTCCACCCCAAGTAACTCCATGAAAGCCTTCCACTTGACAGAAAGCAACTTGCCATTGGTCATCCAAGTCAGAGTCCTGTCCTCATCAGTCCCTAGATGGACAGTGGCATAGAATTGAGCCACAATATCTGCATCATAGTCCTTGTTGAATTGCATGATTCTGAGAATGTTCAGCTGAGTGCACATCTGAAGAGCTTCACCAAAGTACTCAGGATCCTTCTCCATATAGTCCGTGTCGATGGAGCGCACATCAACATAGAGATTCTTCTTGGCCTTGAGCACATCAAAGAAGATGGCAAACTGAAAGCAGTTCCAGAATGGACGGTTGACCAAAGTGGGTTCTTGGTCTACCTCATAAGGGTTGCGGCGACGCCTTGCCCAGAACTCCTTGGCATTCATTTGAGGCACGGTTTTGCCCGTTGGCTTCGTCTTGACAGCAGACTTCTTCTTGAGTTGAGGTGTAGGTGGAGCACTAGAGGAACCTCCTGCTGACTCAGATGTGCGGTAACGCTTTGACGTGGCACGACCGGGGTTGACCGGCGAGCTTGATGCTCAGGATGTTCATCACCTGGAACCAAACACAAGAACACGCAAAACAACCAGAGAGAACGAGCATAAGCCACCAAACACAACAAAAAAAGGATCAATGAATGGTATAAACATGATGGAATTTGGCAGGCAGCGGTAGTACCGCGACCTGGAGGTGGTAGTACCGCTCCAAGCGGTAGTACCGCTCCAAATGGTAGTACCACTCCAATGAGAGCGGTAGTACCGCTCGAAGCGGGGAAACAGTGGTTTCCTACTGCCGTGGTCAGATCCGGCTCTACCGGCCTACCAAATTCAAAAATATTCCTACCAAGCGCTAATCCAAAACGTCTAGTTGCCTTCTCCACCCTACTCAAGCCTATATTTAGCCAAAAATCTAGAGATGCAACCACTATTGCCCCTAAGACACTATATCTGAAATCTAGACAAAAGGAGAGAGGGAACGGGGGCAATACCGGCATCCATGGCAAGAGGACGAGGTGGAGATCGACTCCACCGAAGGAAATGGAGAGGGATGCCCCGGAGAAGAAGATCCGCCGGAGCCCTCCCGCGGCGCGACGATGCTGGAGAGACAAAGAGGAGCGAGGGAGCGAAGCGAATGGGTATGGGGGAGAGAAACCTCCCCCTGCCCCAATATAACCCCCTGATCCCGCCCCGCAGCGGTAGTACCGCGCTGGTGGGCGGTAGTACCGCTTATAAGCAGTAGTACCGCGCACCACGAGCGGTAGCACCGCCTAGCACGCCATGGCAACTAGACAAAGGCGACTAAATTAAAAAAAAGAGAAACCAACGGCAAAATGACTAGGCAACAAACACACAAGCAAGGGGCCAAGACACACCTCTTCAAGAGAGGGCGGTGGCTGAGGCCACCTATGTTTGAGTCAAGAGGTATGGCGCCGTGAAGGTTTTAACCTTGGGCCCATGACCAAAACTCGTCCTTGAAGCACAAGTACCAACGAAGATGGTTAAAGTGAAAGACTTGATCAATTTATGCATAATGGGGGGAGGGAGAGTTCATTGAGAGAGCAACACTCCCCCTATGTCCATGCCTACACCTAAACTGGACAACATGTTGAATGCGGTGGGATGTGCATGGGTGCAAGATACATTGCTCGAATCAATGATATTTAGTTCATGCCTTAACTCGCGAAATCTTGCTTCATCCAAGGGCTTGGTGAAAATATCTGCAAGGTTATCATTAGTGTTGACATACTTGAGCTCGATCTCCCCTCGCCTAATGTGATCCCGAATGAAGTGATACCAAATCTCAATATGCTTCGTCTTGAAATGTTGCACCCGGTTGAGAGAAATCTTGATGGCACTTTCATTATCACACCAAAGAGGCACTTTGTCACAAATGACACTGTACTCCTTTAAAGTTTGCCTCATCCATAAGAGTAGTGCACAACAACTACCGGCCGCCACATATTCCGCTTCGGTGGACGAGAGAGACACACAACTTCGCTTCTTGGAAGACCAACTCACCAAAGAGCAACCAAGAAATTGGCACCCTCCGGAAGTGGACTTCCTATCCACTTTGTCTCCCGCCCAATCGGAATTCATATATCCTTCAAGCTTGAAGTTTTCTCCTCTTGGGTACCATAAGCCAAAGTTTGGGGTATGAGCCAAATATCAAAAGATTCGCTTGACCGCCACATAGTGGCTTTCCTTAGGTGCAGCTTGAAACCGTGCACATATTCCCACACTCAACATGATATCCGGTCTAGATGCACAAAGGTAAAGCAAGGAGCCAATCATGGAGCGATATACCTTTTGATCCACCGCTTTACCATTGGGATCAATGTCAAGTTGGCACTTGGTGGGCATTGGAGTGGAAGCCGGCTTGACATCACTTAGCTTGAATCTTTCTAGCATGTCTTGAGTGTATTTGGCTTGATTGATGAAAGTACCTTCTCTTTTTTGCTTGATGTCAAAACCGAGGAAGAACTTCAACTCTCCCATCGATGACATCTTGAACTTAGAGGTCATGAGAGCGGCAAATTCCTCATTGAAAGCCTTGTTAGGGGAACCAAAGATAATATCATCAACATATAGTTGGCATACAAACAACTCCCCTTTGACCTTCTTAGTAAAAAGAGTTGGATCGATTTGCCCAACCTCAAATCCACGATCTTGTAACAACTCGGTAAGGTGGTCATACCATGCACGTGGGGCTTGTTTAAGGCCATAGAGTGCCTTATCGAGTTGATACACATGATCAGGGAAGTAGGGATCCTCGAACCCGGGGGGTTGCTTGACATAAACCAACTCATTAATAGGACCATTAAGAAAAGCACTTTTCACATCCATTTGTTGTAGCTTAAAGTTGCGATGAGAAGCACAAGCAATCAACAAACAAATGGATTCAAGGCGAGCAACGGGAGCAAAGGTTTCACCGTAGTCGATACCCTCGACTTGGGAGTAGCCTTGTGCTACCAATCTTGCCTTGTTGCGAATGATGTTCCCATGAGCATCTTGCTTGTTCTTGAATATCCACTTGGTTCCAATGACATTGTGGTTCTCCGACGGCCTAGGCACCAATCTCCACACCTTGTTGTACTCGAAGTTGTTGAGTTATTCATGCATGGCATTGAGCCAACCCGGATCTTCGAGCACCTCATAGACCTTTTCGGGTTCAACACAAGAGACAAACGCGTGATGTTCACAATAGTTTGCAAATTGTCTACGAGTGCTTACCCCCTTTCTTAGGCTTCCAACCACATTCTCCACGAGATGACCTTTGGTGGTGAGCTTGGAAGCAATCTTCGCGGCACGACGCTCTAATTCCTCCTCGGATGTGGAAGGAGGGTTAACTTGATTATCTTGAGCGCCGTCTTGAACTTGTTCTAGATCTTGAGCTTGCTCTTGATCTTGAACTTGCTCGAGGGGGAGAACCTTACCTTGGGCATCATTTGGTGGTTCACCACCATCTTGAGGTTGATCTTGCCCTTGGTCTTGTTCACGATGTTGAGGGCCTTCACTTTGTTCTTCGGAAGCATGTGGGTCTTGGGGTGGTGATGGCTCCACTTGAGTGGAGCATTGTCTTTCTCCTTCGGCCACAAGGGGTTCCTCAATGGGTAGGATATGATCCACATCCATTCTTCTTATGGCTTGGGGAGGAATTTCATCACCTACATCACAAGTGCCACTTTGCTCCACTTGGGAGCCGTTATTTTCGTCAAACTCCATGTTACACGTCTCCTCAATGAGTCCGGTGGACTTGTTGAGGACACGGTAAGCATGAGAGTTTGTAGCATAACCAACAAATATGCCCTCATAAGCTCTAGCCTCAAATTTAGACAAACGAACACCTTTCTTGAGAATGAAACACTTACACCCGAACACCCGGAAGTACTTGAGGTTGGGCTTGTTACCAGTAAGTATTTCATAAGGAGTCTTGTTCAAGCCTTTGTGGAGATAGAGCCGATTTGATGCATGACATGATGTGTTGATTGCTTCAGCCCAAAAGTTGTATGGAGACTTGAACTCCGCCATCATTGTCCTTGCCGCATCCATCAACGTCCGGTTCTTCCTCTCTGCGACACCATTTTGTTGAGGGGTATAGGGTGCAGCATACTGATGCTTGATCCCCTCATCACTAAGAAACTCATCCAAGGTGTAGTTCTTGAATTCGGTGCCGTTGTCACTTCTTATTGTCAAGATCTTTGCATCATGTTGACGTTGAGCTTCATTTGCAAAGTCGATGACGGTTTGCTGAGTTTCACTCTTCCTCTTGAAGAAATATACCCAAGTGTATCTTGAATAATCATCCACAATCACCAAGCAATACTTTCTACCCCCAAGACTATCAAAGGATGGAGGCCCAAAGAGGTCCATGTGAAGGAGCTCCAAGGGTCTCTTCGAGTAGATGATAGTCGTGGGAGGGTGAGCCTTCTCATGAAGCTTTCCTTCGATACACGCACTACAAGCACGATCTTTGGCAAAACTAACATTTGTTAGTCCATGGACATGGTCCCCCTTGAGAAGACTTTGCAAAGATCTCATATTGACGTGGGCTAAACGGTGATGCCAAAGCCATCCCACATCAACTTTAGCCATTAGGCATGTCGCGGTCTTAGTGGGTCGCTCCGAAAAGTTAATCACATAGAGACCGTTCTCGACATGCCCAACAAAGGCTACTTTAAGAGTCTTGCTCCACAAGAGGGCCACGGTATCAATATCAAAGAAGGTGGCAAAGCCCATGAGTGCAAGTTGACGAACGGAAAGTAAATTGTATGCAAGGGACTCAACAAGCATGACTTTATCGATCGTTAGATCATGAGAAATGAAAACCTTGCCAAGACCCAATACCTTAGAAGATGAGGCATCACCCCACTCGACATTGGTGGGAATAGATGGGATCTTTTGCACGTCCACCACCAAGTCCTTGCTCCCGGTCATATGATTTGTTGCTCCACTATCGAGCAACCATGATCCCCCACCGGAATCAAACACCTACAAGAGATCAATGCTTGGTTTTAGGTACCCATTTCGTAATGGGTCCTTTGATGTTAGTAACAAGGGTCTTAGGAAGCCAAATAGACCATTCAATGCACTCATAAGGAGAACCAACAAATTTAGCATAAACATGCCCATCACTAACACGTCACAACACATAAGAAGGGTTAAAGTTGCCGGCTTTGTTGGAGGATGTGGTTTGCCCTTTTTGACATCAACACCCTTCACATTGTTCTTCTTCTCCTTAGGAGCACCCTCTCCCTCTTTCACAAAGGTTTGCTTGAGAGGAGGAGGTCGTTTGGTCTTGTCGTTCTTCTTCTTGTTCTTGGACTTGGGTGCGAACCCAATTACCTCCTTGGCCACAACTTCCTTTTGATTGCTCAAAAGGTAGTTGAGGTTCTTCTCACCTTGAATGCATGTCACAAGGCCTTTCTCAAGTTGATCCTTCAATTTGGCATTCTCCTCCACAAGATGCACATGCTCACAACACGGATTAGTGGCACATGCATTATCAATTAATACCATATGAGGAAAGGTGGCCTTTTCCTTGGTTAGCTTAACTTGGAGTTGAGCATGAGACTCCTTGAGGTTTGCATGAGCACCCTTCAAGACCTTGTGGGCCTTGTCAAGTACATCAAACTCCTCCTTGAGTCTAGCATGATCAACCCCAAGTTTAGCCTTCTCGGAAGTTAGCACACGAGACACAACAAGAGCATGATCATGATCTTTATTTAACTTGGCATGGTCATCGTTGTGTGACTCCTCAAGAGCCGAACGATGCCCATGTTCTTCCTCAAGAGCATTAGAGAGATCCGATATCTCATCGGCATAGTCACGACTATGACCTTCCATCTTAGAGATGGTTTCTTCGTGAGCCTCGATCATGTCATTGGCTTCACCAAGTTGTTCCAAAGAGAGCAACAAAGTGCTTCTCGGATTTGCCCTTGAGCTTACTCATAAAAGACTCAAATTCATTTGCTTCCTCATTAGACCCCTCACTTTCATCAATGCCATCCGTCAAAGAGGGATTAGTAATGGTGGTGGTTTTGATGTTGGGGGTTACCTTGTTGGTGGCTTTAGCCATGAGGCACTTGGCGGTGATGTTTTCGTTGGGTGAATCGAAGAGAGACATCCGGGGAGTTGTGGCAATGGCAACAGATGCCATGGCCATTGCTTCACTATCTTCATCATCATCATCATCATCATCACGGTATTCTTCTTGAACCACCAGCCCTCGAGTAGGAGTCTTCTTGGTGAAGTTGTTCTTGTTGGGGAAGGACCTGGCTTTGTCTTCTCGGATGAGCTTGCCACCATTGTCTTCCCGCTTCTTGTAAGGACAATCCGCAACGAAATGGCTCACATTGCCACAGTTGTAACAAGTTCTTACTCGTTGCTTGCCCTTGAAGCCACTTGAGTTGTTCTTGTTGAAATTGGGCCTTGAGTTCTTCTTGCTCCAAAATTGCCTTGAAGCAAGAGCCATGTGCTCATGATAATCATATTTTGTATCTTCGGGGTTGCTCTCCTCATCTTCCTCTTCTTCCAGAATAACCTTGGTCTTCAAGGCAAGGTTGGGCTTCTTTGCCCTTTGAGAGTGGAGCACCGCGTTATCGTCGGTCTTGTCCAAGATGCTCATTGCAACGAACTCATCCAACACTTCACTTGAGGTCATGGAGTGGAAGTCCGGTCTTTGACAAATGACGGAGGACATGGCCTTGTTGTAGGGCATCATGGCCTTGAGGAACTTGCGCTTGATCCAATTGTCATCCGTGTCCTTGCTCCCATGATCTCGGAGTGAGACCGCGAGTTTGGTTACTCTCCGAAAAAGCTCACGAGGTTCTTCATCTTCTTTCATTGCAAACTCATCGGCTTCATCTTGCACCACTTCATAGTTGGAGCGTTGAATGCTTGTGCTTCCCCGATAAAGAGACACAACGCATTGCCATGCGTCTTTGGCCATGGCATGGGGTCAGAGATGAGGGAGATCTTTGGGGAGGATAGCGTCTTGGATGATGAAGAGAGCATTCTCATTGAATTGATTATCCACTTCTTCTCTAGGGGTGAAGTTGCTTCGTTCATGTGGATAGAAACCTTCTTCAGTGATTCTCCAAAGATTAGTATTCACATGATTTAAATAGCGCTTGAAGCGATACAACCAAGAATCAAAATCCTCATTTTTCACAATCTTAGGAGGAGGGCCGGCATGATTTAAATGAGTAGAGGGAATCGGTCGTCCATAAGTCGGAGGTTCCACATGGGCAAAGATGCAGGTGCCATTTCTACCACTAGTAGAAGGACCCTTCTCACTATTAGCTTCCCCCTTGTCGGAGTTAGCATCCGTCACCTTGTTAGTGGGATCACCCACTTTCAACGGCGAGGTAGGTAGTTTAAGTCCTTCTAAGAATTTATTAAACATGCTTTCAACCGTGGTTGTCATGGAGGTTTTCAATGTGTCCAAGGCCACATTGAATTCCTCACTGGACACCGCGGTTTCCCCATCACCCGTAGACGAGATCGGAATCACACTGGAGTGCTCCTCCTCCCCACCGTCCACGGTGTCAACCATACTCTTCGGACAACAAAGTCCTTAATAAAGAGATGAGGCTCTGATACCAATTGAAAGGATCGATATAGTTGACTAGAGGGGGGGTGAATAGGCAACTAACAATTTTTAGCTTTTCTTTACCAAATTAAACTTTGCATCAAAGTAGGTTGTCTAAATATGCAACTAGGTGAACTTCCTATATGATGCAACAACAATAAGTGCACAAGCAAGCAAGGGATACAACACAAATAGCTTGCACAAGTAAAGGCACGAGATAACCAAGATTGGAGCCGATGGAGACGAGGATGTGTTACCAAAGTTCCTTCCTTTTGAAGGGAAGTACGTCTCCGTTAGAGCGGTGTGGAGGCACAATGCTCCCCAAGAAGCCACTAGGGCCGTCGTATTCTCCTCACGCCCTCACACAATGGGAGATGTCGTGATTCCACTATTGGTGCCCTTGAAGGCGGCGACCGAACCTTTACAAACAAGGTTGGGGCTATCTCCACAACTTAATTGGAGGCTCCCAACGACACCATGAAGCTTCACCACAATGGACTATGGCTCCAAGGTGACCTCAACCGTCTAGGGTGCTCAAACACCCAAGAGTAACAAGATCCGCTAGGGATTAGTGGGGAATCAAATTTCTCTTTGTGGAAGTGTAGATCGGGGCCTTCTCAACCTATCCCGAGCAAATCAACAAGTTTGATTGGCTAGGGAGAGAGATCGGGCGAAAATGGAGCTTGGAGCAACAATGGAGCTTTTGGGGGAAGAGGTGAGTCAACTTTGGGGAAGAAGACCCCTTTATATAGTGGGGGGAACAATCCAACCGTTACCCCCCCCCCCCAAGCAGCCCCGCAGAGAGCGGTACTACCGCTTGGGCGGGCGGTACTACCGCTGAACCAGCGGTACTACCGTCCCCTCCTAGCGGTACTGCCGCGCACACGAGGGGAGCAGGGACCTGGACCCAGAGCGGTACTACCGCGGTGGTAAGAGCGGTACTACCGCTTGAGAGCGGTACTACCGCCGCAGCTAGTGCCGCACAACCCGACACGAGAAAACGAGGCCTCGAGTCGAGGCGGTAGTAGCCCGGAGCCTCAGCGGTACTACGGCAGAAGACAGCAAGCGGTACTACCGCTGAGGAGCGGTACTTCCGCTTGTTGTGCTTCGGCGGTACTATCGTTGTGGCTCGCAGTACTACTGCTGGGACCAGACATGGCAAGCCAGGAAGGAAAGAAGAACTCCATTGAAGCGGAAAGGAACAGTGGGTGCGATAAGGATGTTGTCACACCCTGATTTTCATGCCACAACACTTAAGCTAATAAACCAGGATAAATTGTGGTTTGACAAAAACTTTTGAGTGTTTTGGACCTTGCCTTGATTGGTTTTTGTCTGTTGTTTGCAAGTGCTCTAAAAATCAAATAAATCTTCCAACTCCTATACTTCATCCCCTTGCTCCAAACTCTTGAACCAATGATCATGCCATGTGTATAGGACATAAAAATAATTTCTTACAAAAATAATTTGGCCAAATAGTATTTTCAAAATTTAGCTTTCCAAAAACCCCTGAATTAAGATTTGCACTGCAAGTACTTAATTAAGAGCAGTAAAAATCTTTCCAAAAATATATTTGACCCCTATTAGATATAGGACACCCAGAAACCATAAAAACATAATTTTAAAAGTTATTTTCCTATTTTATTTAAAGGCTTTTTCTTAAGGCCAGAAATGGTCTTTAATAGGTTAAAATTATTTTAAAGCTTTAAAAATATTTGGGAAAAATCTAGGGAAACTCAGTGGACATACATTGTCCATATATAAGAGTTTCAACACATGGTCATGTTCAAAATATTGGTCAAATCCCTCAAAAACCCTTTCTGGATATTTCAAGATTTTGAAATATTTACAAAGGAAATATTCTCCAAAAATTCCAAGAAAATTCTAGCATGTCACATATGACATTTTTGATGATCTTGACAAGTATCATGTCATGAAGAATAGTATAACCCCATGAAACCCCCTCAAATCCATTTCTGTCCATTTTGAAGTTTGAGCAACTTTACATTGCCAAACATGTCCAAATGTTATCAAACCTGGTTAACATGCTCAAATGGTCTAATCATTCATCTAGACCAAATGGAACAAGTTGGAGAAAATTTTATCTTGATCAAAGTGCCCCAAAACCCTTTCTGTCCAGAACCAAATTTGAACAACTCTACATTGGAAACTTTCTCCTTTTGATCTCAACTTCTGTGGACATGTTCAAAACCTCAAATGATGACACTACACCAATTGGTGCATCAAGGAGAATAGATTTGCATGGCTAAATCTTGAAAAGTCCATTTCTGCTAATTTTTAGGGTTTACAAAAGTTGCATTGGCAACTTTGCCCAAATGAGCTCAAAATTGGTGGAAGGCCCTAATTATATGTGACATTTCACCCTGTGGAGTCTCATGGAAAATGGAGATCATCTGCTTGCCCAAACCACCATCAAACACCTTCTGGCAGAAATTTAAAATGCATGTTTTGGCAATTTCCACTAATCTCCATAAGCTAATCTTCCTCCCACAGCATCAACTGGTCCCCCTCTACCACCTGCATCTTTCCCTGCCCGAGGAGCCATGATTAAGGGGGTTAGAACCCCAATTTCCTTCTCTGGACAGCACCATTTCTCTCTCTCTCAACCTCCCTCCTCACTCCACTGGATCCCCAGGGCATCCAATGCCATATCCACATTGTTTACTCCCCCCTGCAGCCACTAGACACAAGAGGACGCGCAAGTGCGCGCGGAAAAGCAGCGCATGCCGGCCAAAGACGCGCTCTGGAGCACGCTACTGTGCTCCCGACCGTTGACACGGCGCTCCGGTCCACCTCGAGCCTCCCCCTCGCGCCAGTCGAGGCCCTCGATGTCCGCAACACGACAGCCGTGCAGGCCCCCTCTCTTTCACCCCCCTGCTCGCACGCGCGCCGGCCGCCCGAGAGCTCCAATTAGCGGCCTCACACGCGCGGCACCTCTGGCCCTCCCCGCTCCTTCTCTCCCTTCCCCTGGTCGTGGACCATCTCCACAAACGCGCTAGACTCGGTTTCCCCAGCCCCCGTGGCCTCTGGCATCGCCCGTATCCTCACCGGTGCACGAGACCATGGTGAGCCTCCTCTCTGCTCCGTTTGCCCCCTCTCCCTCCCGTATGCCTCCCCGGACGACCCCCTCTTCCTCTCGTGCTTCTTTCCTTCCCTGCCGCCGCCAATGCCGCCTCGGCCCTCTCTCAAATTCGAGCTGTTCTGGGCTCTCCCTCTCGCCTTGAGCATCTCAGAGGGACATGCCCTTCCTCCACCAACCTCCCCAACACCATGCGGCCGCCCCTCCGCGGACGTGTCGTGCTCCCTGGGCTCGCCGGCGCCGCCGTCCGCCTCGGTCAGAGCTCCGCCCTCCTTGGCTCGCCCCTGTGGACATGGCGCACACCGCTCGACGCGGCGCAACCCCCTGAGCAAGCCGGTGTCTTCAGCGCTAGAAATCATGGTCGATAGCGCCGGCCAGCAACCGTCCACGCCGCCCCCTGCCTCTGCTCTATTCGAGCGGGAGGTGGGGGATGAACCCGACAACCGGGCCCTGCCTGTCGGCCAGCCAGGAGGGCTGGGCCACTGGCGGGTGGGTCTCGTTCCGCCCCGTGTAAGTGGAAACGGCTTCGGCCGAAAGCGCCTAGCCGCCGCGAAGACGTACTTCGGTCGGGCGCCTCCGACGTGGCCCCTGCGCGCGTGCGGGCGAGCCGCTAGGCCGGCCCAGTCGCTATCCTACGCCCTGTGCACGCTTTGGGTAAACCCTAAACCCTTTTCCTTTTTCTTTTTCCAGTCAACTTCAAAAATCCATAAACAATCCAAATTAACTCCAAATTAGGTGGTTCAAATTTCTAGTAGTTCCTAAAAGCATTCCCTATCACGTGGTGCTATTTGCACATTTTTCCAGAATCATTTCCTTCACAAATATTTACCAAATCCTATTTTTCCTACTTCTGTGATGAACTTTAGAAAATCACAGAGAGCCCATTTTTGATCCAAATGCAATGATTCAAATTCCTAGATGCTTCTAAGTTCAAAACTTAGTTTATGAACATTTTTATTAATACTTTCTGTACCTCATAAAATAATGGTCTATTTCTTTATATATAGCCAACTTTGCAAATTCATAGGAAAATCATCCCAACTCCAAATCCAGTTAAACCAATTCCTAGATGTTTCTAAAATCATCCTTTGTTAAATGGGTGCCTTTGCTCATTTTTCAAAAATATATTTCTGTACACTTCTTGCAAATCCACAAATCCCTTGATTCCATCATATTGAAATGTTCAGAGATATCCATTCATCAAATCCCAATGAAACAACTTTGGTCACTCCTTATATGACCAGAGGTATCCTAGAAAAGTCCAACTCACATTTTTAGAGCACTTTTATTTCCTGCCTTGTTGTGTTGCTTATTATGGTTGCTTTCAATGATAGTTGACGAAGTAGACGAAATGCTCGGAGTTGGACCAGAGATATTTGAAGACCTCGAAGACTCTGTTAAAACAGGCAAGCAGCCCTTTGACCATGATGAACCCTTTTTATCATAGTAACATTTCTTTCCGTGATTGTTGAATACATGATATCTTGAATAGCAACCTTGCTAGGTTTGCCTTTGTTGCATACCCCGTTGATACTTGCATTGATCATGACTCTATCCTTGTTTAGAGTTGTGTTGGTGGGTTGTAGAAATGTGCTATAGTTGTTGGCTGAGCAAAATGGGTCGGGGTTATGCATGGAAAGAAACCAAGTGTGGTTTGACATACTTGCAAATAGCCCAGTGGGTGCCACTAATGCCCCTGGGAGATGATGATGAACTAGGTCACTACTTGGGGGAGAGGTAGTGTACCGAGGCTTGCTGAAAGTGTTGTTTATAGAGACGGATTAGATTTAAGATTTGATGACTGTCCCAACCTTACATGCGCAACCACTCTACCCTTATATGGGAAAGGGCATTATTGATTACCTAGATCGATACTAGCTTGGAGCCCGCATTACTAGTGACGGGGGAGAGTTGGTGCTCTCTCTCGGGACGGGGTCGTGCCAGGTAGGGCGGCCATGACTGTTTTCACAGGGCACCGGACACACCGTTGGTACCCCGTGCCAGTGGTATGTGATAATTATGGGAGCAAGGCTCCATGAAAGTGTTATGTGAAATGTTGGGCACGGGGGTTACTACCAATCGAGTGGACTCCATGTTAGTGTCGTCTAGGGAAAGGTAGTGATCGGGTGCTTACCCCGGGTACTTGAGGTATCGCGGGTCGTGGATGACACGGAAGTTCCCCGGATCTTGTGGGTACAGTGTGCAACCTCTGCAGAGTGTAAAACTATTCGAATAGCCATGTCCACGGTCAAGGACGGTTGGGCGGTGCTGCTTAGACTATGTCCATATGTTTCTGACAAACAACACTGTTTGGTGATATTGATGATGTGACTCGCGAGGAAGTCACGATGAGCTTGAGCATGAATTGTTCATAACTCTTTCTCGATGTTGATGTCTGTAACCTCCTGATGCTTGTTGCAGACGCATTCCTGTCCTTGATAAATGTTGATCATACTTGCATGAGAAAAACTAGCTTTCCGCAACAATGCCAATTAAGCAGTAGAGCTTTGCATAATTATTTTGTTATCACTCTTGGGTTGCTTGCGAGTACATTCAAAGTACTCATTGGCTTGCCACTGGTTATTTTATTGGCCAGGCATGAAAGAACAGGATGTGATGAAGAACACTTCGGTGACGAACATGCGAGCTAGGACGCTTCCTAGTCAGAATGCCTGTAGGGTTAAGGCAGATGGCATGGGTCCAAGTTATCGACGAAGATTTCCGCTGCGACGATACACTCAAGACTTGACCATAATGGTCCTACTTGTGTAAAACAGTATGTATGGATGTAAGACTCTTGTTATTCAGCTTCTGTGTGTTCAGTGAGCATTGATCTCTGGGATCACTGTACACGTGCATTCGGTGATCTCGACTTATGAGTCGGGGTCCCCACAGATGTGTACATGTTGATTCCACCCTTGCCTTACCAGAGCGGATCCCCTCTTGATAGTACGGTGACTCCTACGAAACTAGTCCACCAACAGAGAAACGAAGGAGCTACACCGTCTTGAATAAAACACCGAGGGGAGGGAATCGTCTCGTGCCAAAGTATGAATCTCTAAAAAACTCAATGCACACGATTAGTCCGCAAAAGCATTGTCATCAATCACCAAAACACATTGGGGATAAATATGCCCTTACAAATGTCAATTAGATTAATAAATGGATTACTAATAATAGGGAAATTAGCCTGCTAATTGGTTTTTGCTATTGCAAACGGTTATTGAGAAAATACTGTGGGCGATGACCTAAGGCAACACACACAGTTTCTAGAAATAAACCGTGTTAGATCGATGAGCAATCACACACGACATTCTCTTCAAAACTATTTGCGTTAGGCCACCTCGCGCAAACGTTTACCGCATAACAGTTGTGTGTGATGGATAGCCTTTGCCACACAGTTTCTTTTACGCACCATGTGTGATGCATTCAATAATGCAAATGATAAAATTATTAATATTGTGTGCGATGGAAAGGCCATCACAAACGATTTAACGGAGAAAATTGTGTGTGATGTACCTACGAACGGAAGCATTTTCCTTGCAGCGACTGTGTGGGATGTATATACGAACGGAAGCGTTTAGCGGAGACTGACTGTATGGAATGTACTTACGACCGGAAATGATTTCGCCTGTATAATTGTATTTTTTTGAGCACTACTGTACGTATAACCGTATTTGCTCGCTCGCCGGTTGCACACGACCTCATTTTGCCGAGCGTGTGTGCCTAGAGGGCATATCCCCGACGGTTTTTGGGTCGTGTGGTAAGGACCCCCCATCGCCCACACTCACTAGGTGACGGTTTCGAATGCCGTCGCGAAAAGGGGTTAAAAACCGTTTGTATAGCACTGACGCGTACCAGTGAATATCTATCACTTTGGGACTAATTTCATATGTTGCTATTGATAGCTCAAACAAATCTAAGTGAAGAACATGAGCATAAAAATTTCTTCTCTCAAAATAATTTAAGTGAAGCATGAGAGAATTTCTTAATTTTTTTACTAACCCTCAAATAAATCTAACTGAAGCATGAGAGAATTTCTTCAAAAATAATAAAGCACACCATGCTAAAAAAGATATAAGTGAAGCACTAGAGCAATTCCATAGCTCATAAAAATTTAAGTGAAGCATAGAAAGCAATTCTAACAAGTCATAGCATAATTTTGGCTCCCGCTAATAGGTGTGTCCAACAAGGATAGATGCCACAAAATAAAAATCAAAACAAGCAAAGACGCATATCATACAAGACACTCAAAGCAAAACTCATGATATGTGACAAATAAAAATATAGTTTCAAATAAAATACCGATGGTCGTTAGAAGAAAGAGGCGATGCCACTCGGGCATCCCCAAGCTTAGATGCTTGCTTCTCTTTTAGATAATAGCTTGGGATGCCATGGGGCATCCCCAAGCTTAGGCTCTTCTTACTTCTTATTCCTTCATCCATCGCGATCTCACCCAAAACTTAAAAACTTCAATCACACAAAACTCAATAAAACCTTCATGAGATCCGTTAGTATAACAAAGCAAATCACTACTCTAAGTACTGTTGCAAACCCATTTATATTTTATTTTTGCATCATATCCACTGTATTTCAACTTTACTATAGCTTATACCCTCCAATACAAACCATAGATTCATCAAAATAAGCACACAACGTTAAGAAAACAGAATCTGTTAAAAACAGAACAATCTGTAGTAATCTGAATATTTTGTATACTTCTGTAACTCCAAAAATTCTGAAAAATTAGGACAATGTGGGAAATTTGTATACCAATCTTGTGTAAAAAATTCAGAGCAAAATAACGTTTCTGTGATTTATGAAAATTATTTTACTGGGTGCAAAAGTTTCTGTTTTTCAACAAGATCAAAGCAACTATCACCCAACATGATCCCAAAGGCTTTGCTTGGTACAAACTCGAAGTAAAACTCAAAAAACACAGTCATAATAGAGGCATAATTTTGTAATAACTCAAGAACAAAAAGAAAAAGACAAAAATAAATTGTATTCATTGGGTTGCCTCCCAACAAACGCTATCGTTTTATGCCCCTAGCTAGGCATAATGCATAGATCTAAGTGTTGTCATCTTTATTTTCATTTCCCTTGGAAGTGTTTTTGTCAGGTGGTTTTGCAAAGACAACATAAGACACCTCATCCATAGAGACTTTAGCACTATTAAGTTGCTTATCATCGTATCCCCTTTGATTTTCGGCAACAATCCAAGAATAGTGTTGATAAACATCATTGAAAACTTGTTGGACTATGTCTAAAACATGGGCTTCCTTTTTAAGATTCTCATCAAAAATTTGATTATTTCCAAGTGTCTTAACATATGATCACTATTATAAAGGATGTCATCTATTACCGGATTTTCACGGTTCATACCATAAAAATCAAAGATTTCCCTAACTTCCCGTATTATGTAGTCAAATTCGTTCATTGCGGGTAGCCAACTTTTTAGCTTTCGATTCTTTTTAATATGTAACTCACAAAACAATCTTTGCAAGGTACGATGGGTACGGATGAATTTATTTTCAAATTTCAGGTCTAGTGCTAAAATAGCTTCTACATAAGATTTTGTTCTTTTAAGTATATGGGCATCATCAAGAGATAATTTCCGCACAATTGAGAAATTCTTGGATATGTTCCTTTCCCATAATATTCCCTTGCCCCAAAACAAAAGGTTTAGCATCCAGATTGCCAGATCGTCCAATTTTAGTAGTTAGACCATCATTTGTTCCTGCCATGCCAAAGTCACTCATGATGACAAGTTCAAGCAAATAAGAGATCTGACGAGAAAACGATGAACGGAAAAGAGGGTGAATAAAACGACAATTTTTTTATGAAGTGAGGGAGATGAAAACGAGAGGCAAATGGCAAATAATGTAAATTGCAAGGAGATGAGATTTGTAATTAGGAACCCGGTATATGTTGATGATGTCTCCCCGGCAACGGCACCAGAAATTCCTTTTGATGTTGGCTTGAACTACGTCGGTATTTCTCCAAAGAGGAAGGGATGATTCAGCACATCAACGGTAGGTATTTCCCTCAGTGATGAGACAAAGGTTATCGAACCAGTAGGAGAACCAAGCAACACTACGTAAACGATACTTGCACACAAAAAACAAATACTTGCAACCCGACGTGTTAAAGGGGTTGTCAATCCCTTTTGGGTGACGGTGCCAGAAATTGTCACGTGGATGAGAGATTAATTGCAGTAGATTGGATAAATAGATCGCGAATAAAATAAAGTGCATCAAAGTATTTTTAGGTTTTTGGAAATATAGATCTGCAAATAAAAGCAAATAAAAATATATCTCGAAGGCAAATATGATAACGAAGAGACCCGGCAGCCATAGATTTCACTAGTGGCTTCTCAAAAAAAAGCATACGGTGGGTAAACAAATTACTGTTGGGCAATTGATAGAACTTCAAATAATTATGACGATATCCAAACAATGATCATTATATAGGCATTGCGTCCAAGATTAGTAGACCGACTCCTGCCTGCATATACTATTATTACTTCACACATCGACCACTATCCAGCATGCATCTAGTGTATTAAGTTCATGGAGAAACAGAGTAATGCAATAAGAACGATGATATGATGTATACAAGATCTACTCATATAGTAATAGACCCCATCTTGCTATCCTTAATAGCAACGATATACGTGTCGTTTCCACTTCTGTCACTAAGATCGAGCACCATAAGATCGAACCCATTACAAATCACCTCTTCTCATGGCAAGAAAAATCGATCTCGTCGGCCTAACTAAACCAAAAATCCGAAGAAGAAATACGAGGCTATAAGTAATCACACATATAAGAGATTAAAAGACTCAAATAACTTTCATGGATAAAAACATAGATCTGATCATAAACTCAAAGTTCATCGGATTCCGACAAACACACCGCAAAAAAAGTTAAATCAAATAGATCTCCAAGATACCATTGTATTGAGAATCAAAAGAAAGAGAGAGGAAACCATCTAGCTACTAACTATAGACCCGTAGGTCTACAATGAACTACTCACGCATTATCGGAGAGGCACCAATGAGGATGATGAACCCCTCCGTGATGGTGTCTAGATTGAATCTGTGATTTCTGGAACTTGCGGTGGCTGAAATTGTTTTTCGTCGCCTGCCCTAGGATTTCTGAAATATTGGAGTATTTATAGAGACAAAGAGGCGGTGCGGGAGGAGGCCGAGGTGGGCACAACCCTCGGAGCCCCCCTCTGGTAATTCTTTGGCCCAACATATGTCTTCTGATCCAGAAAAAATCATCAAAAAGTTTCATTGTGTTTGGACTCCGTTTGATATTGATTTCCTGCGAAGTAAAAAGCAAGCAAAAAAACAACAAGTGACACTGGCACTATGTCAATAGGCTAGTCCAAAAAATAATATAAAGTTGCTATAAAATGATTGTAAAAGATCCAAGAATGATAATATAACGGCATGAAACAATTAAAAATTATAAATACGTTGGAGACGTATTAACCACACATGTGAGTGCGTCGGACCGGTTTGTGCTCCGGACCAAGATGACAAATTTAGGCATATTGTTGTACTACTTTTATAATGTCTTCAACAATAATCAATAGAATGGCTGCATACATCTTCTAGAGGCCGGGGTTCATCCTCCTTAAAAAAAAAAGAAAAGAAGAAGAAACCCTCTAAACTCGTCGCTCTAACTCCAAGCTACGTCCTCGATCTCGACATCAGCAAACTAGGGTCAACTCTCAGGAAGGGAATCCAAGAATCCACAGGGTTACCCACGCAAAAGCGCAGAACGCAAGGAAGCCCACACTGGCTGACCATACTATGCACTCCCTTTTGCGGAAAAGGCCCTATAGAAATTCACATTTTTATCCAATCGCCCCCCTGAGTTCCCCCCGCATCTCCCCGTTGCTCCCTTCCAGAATTAATCCAGATCCCTCTCTCCTCTCGCACTCCTCGTCGATCCGACTAAACCAAAAAAGGCTTCGCACGCACGCTAGAGACCAAAACATTTCCCCGAATTCCGATCCCCCTCACGCGATCTCCCCCCACCTCGTCTCCACTCCTGTCACTACCCGGGGATCGGGGCCGGGCTGGGTTGGATCCGGAGCGAATCCAGCGGGCTCGTCGTCTTCCCCGCGAGCGCGCGCGCAGGCGGCGGTGATGCGCTGCTCGAACTGCTGCTGCTGCTGCTGCTAGCCGCGTCCGATCGGGGGCGATGAACATCGTGAAGGGCGTCGCTGATCTCCTCCGCAAGTCGACGCCCTCCTCGCCGCCCTCCGCCGGTGGCGGCGCCGGTGCCGGTGGAGGCAGCCCCGGCGGAGGCGGGGGCGGCACCGGCTCCCCCTCCGCCGGCAAGTTCGCCGCCGCGCCCTCCCCCAGAGTCCGCTTCAGGTACACAGCCCTACTCCCGAACACCCGCGAATTGCCATTGGCTCATTTGCGGTGGGGAAACGCGGCTTGCTCGTGTGAACTGGGTGGGTGGATGCTCAAGTTACATTGCCTAATTTCGAGCTACTGTTGGATGGTGACGGATGGATTTTTGATTTTCTAGTTTATTGCTTCAGTCTGTTAAGTTGTTCATGCTTTTGTTTGGATGAAGCCTCCAGGTGGGTGTAATGGCTTAGCTAATTGGAAGTAGCTACACCTGTTAATTTGTTAACTCATAGTAGAACGGTAACACTATGATCCTAGAGATTTAAAATATTGATTAGTTTATTCATCCTTTTCCCTTTCACTAGGTGTGCTCAGCATTTTGCTGGAGACACACTAAATCATTGGCAATTGGGTAGTTGAATGGATTACTCTGGTTCCTTATACCTAATTTCGCCAATTGTAAGCTCATAACGTACCGTGATGTTACAATGTAGAAAAACAACTAAACTCTGTCGACGTTTTCATTCCCATTACTGTTTCTTAATGAAATGTACCAGAAGCTGGTGCAGTATTGCTAGTTTTACGATCGAATGTGGGCATTTTATCCTAATCCTGTGTTAACATGTTTCCAGTGACACTGATGAGGAAGGAATCTTAAACACACTCTGGCAGAGGTACGAGAATGCCATCGACAAGGTACTCACCCCTTTGCAGAAATTTTCACTACTATATCTAAGATAGTGTCTCTGGGTCCTTCAGTTATATCACAAAAACCTCGCGTAGTGCAGATAGTGTCACTCATTCCTTCGATTAGTAGCGCAAAAAACCTGGCGAAAATGCAGACCGTAGCCTCAAAGTTGAAGTTGTCAGCATACATCTCCTGATTTTGGTGCAACATGAAATATTTCCTAATACTTGAGTATCTCTTGTTGAATTTACTGAGTGAGTAATTGGACTAATATCCTCAATAACAATCCTGTATTATTGTGGAACTTGGTTGGGTAAGTCTCTGAGGGCAGAGCCTTGAGAGATTGTCCTCATCTTGCTGCTGGCAAGGCTCTTCACTGTCATGTAGAGTTGCTTTAAGACTGAAAGAAGGGTATATGGAGAGACTATAGAGAACTTATGCATATTCTTTGTTTATTCAAAAATAGCTGGCAATGCCGTGCTTATACTGACGGTGACCTGAAAAGGATAGCTAGTACAACCAAAACACAAGATCAATCTGAACTATCTTCTTAACATAAATATACACTTCTAACTAATTAGTATGTATACCTTATGCTGGTCATTCCTATATTTTAACGAACATAACCCCTTCTAAACCAATAGTGCTTCACACTTATGCACTGATTATTGCCCCTTGCACGCACGCCGCTGCACATAAATCATAAATGTATAAAGAGAGGAGATGTCCAAGTTCATGAATGAATCAACGTATTAATATTCTAAATCATGTAAATTAGTTTAAGAATGGATCTGCACACATTTGTATTTTTTCAACTAGATAATAATATCGAGGAGGTACTTATGGTTTATAACAGTATTTAAACCCTATAATTTCTCTATAGCACGTTTCCTATTTATTTTATGACAATGTCCATTTCTCATGTCAACAATTTCATAGGCTGAAAAGAAGAAGTCCCTGCAAATATTTGTCCTGCATTTTATACAAGCATTTAAAGACTGGGAGCCACACCATATTGATCAATCAGTTGACCGGAGATCAGTATCAGATGATACAGTTATAGGATGTTCTGGTGGGCATCCTTCTGAGGTCATCCTTATTCTCGTTCAGGAGATTTCTCATTTAACTTCATTTGTCACTGAGAGTAAGTGGGCCCACTGAACAAAATATATCTTTCTTTACTGTGGATTCTTGGCCCCTTTGTTTACCATTCTTATACCTTAGCATACAATGTTTTTTCAGTTTCCACTCACTACTGACACCTTCTCAAGCTGCCATATGTCTATAAGGACATGGTTGTATGTCATTCTCACTGAATGATCTAAGACCAAGACTGGTGAAAAAGCAGCAAAACAATTGCTAGACCTGGGAATTGAGATAATATATGACTTAGGAAGCAGTTAGTTCACTAATCAAATAATGTTAAACACAGTTCTAAATTTGTAATGTTCGCTAGATGCTCTCAAGCAGGTAGAAATTGTAAGGTTCAATTTAAGTACACCGAAAGGCTGTGTGGCGTAAATTCCTGAGTCAGTTATTTATTCCCTGAACTGTTTCTTGAACATTTTCAGCTTCTTTTATTGTGGAAGTTCATTGTACTACACTAAAATGAGCACTTGCATTCTACATACCAGATTAACAATGACCAATTGTTATACCGTGCCAACTGTTAATTATAGTGGTTTATTAGGTTTAGCAACTGCAGTGATTCGGTGATGATTGGATCTTACTTGTTTCCTGTATTCACAGGCAGCAGCTGTCCAGAATCCTCGGCTAATCTCTCAGAGCAATCCACAGACCTGGGATTAAGCACTGAAGTATTGCCTGTTTTGGAGTGTTTCACCATTGTTACTCGCTCAGTGCATAACTGTAGAGTATTTAGTTATTATGGAGGTGTGCAAAAGGTTACTGCTCTTTTGAAAGGTAGATTTTTTCTTTAGTTGGGTATTTATTATCCTAGATTCATGTTTCTTTACTCCTTTCTCCATGTTATGAATCTCCTTGTAGCATAGGTTATGATAGCGGTGATATATATGTTAATTCTGTAATGAATGTAATTTAACTGGCCTTTCTTTTGTATATTCAGCCGCAGTTGTAAAGCTCAAGACCTTGACAAGTTTGCTTGCCACAGATGAACAACTGTCAAATAGAACTGTAGAAAATATGAGGATGATGCAAAAGATTCTTGTACGCATTGTTACGATAATTTCAAACTTCATGGATTTGGAGCCAGCTGCAACAAGAATTTCACGGGTTGTCAATAGCACTGATCATACCCCATCAAACAACTTAGCCACAGTTACTCCCAATACTATAAGAAGATTTGTTTCTGATAGAAATTGGCAGCAAAAAGCCATTGTTTCAGTTATGGAAGCTGGCGGCGTCAATTGGTTAGTAGGTAAAGTTGGTTTTTCAATGTTTGTACTTTGTATACATTTGATTATATCTTTAACTATTTTGCTTCATTACTTGCTTAGGACAGGGAATCTTAGGGGCTGTTTGGATTGTGACTATGTTTGCCTTATGTTGCCACATTATTTTTGCCACACTTGCCTAACTTCAGTTGCTCAAATTGTTAGCCACACTTTGGCTTGTCTAAGGGAATCTTGCCACACTTTTTGTGTCTATGACATGTGGGATTCACTACTCATACAAAAATTTCTTGTCTTAGGTGTGGCTAGAACCAAACACCCACCTAACTTGGTCAAACTTACCTAAGGTGAGGTGTGGCAAAGTGTGGCAATATGTGGCTGGAAACCAAACAGCCCCTTAGTCTCTACATTGCGTAACGCTTACAGTTCTAGCATGATCCACAGCTCCACTTTACTTATAAGAGTTTGCTAGTAGCTTGAAGTGCAATGCGTAATTTCTGCTCTGCAGAAATATTCTGCAGGAAATATCAAAACAAAGATTAGATGGCATGTAGGTTCCACTCTTGATATTAGGCTGTGGATATTATTGATGCAATTAAGACATGTTTTGGTATAACTGTAGATGGAAGTGAGCAACTTGTGGATCATCCCTGAATGTGGGATAAACAAAGTACTAGTACCTTCATTCGGAATAGACTGCATGCAGTCAAACTTCTCTTATTTTGACCATCGATATGTCAAATACTATTTGAATTTCTCATGGGAAAATACTATAACTACATTTTTTATGAAAAGATACACTCATAATTTTATAAATTTTACTAATATATTCATATGGAAAATACAATTACAAGTTTTTGGTTTTTTTCTTTTCTTATGAGTAGATGATGTAGAATAAGCAACGTTTAACGAAAAATGTTCTTTTTGGCGAACTGCACAGGAAGAACACATGATCTATAATTGTGAATACGCTGTAACAATTTGCTACTCCCTCCGTATCATAATATAAGACGCTTTTTGACACTGTCATAGTGTAAAAAAACATCTTATATTTTGATACAGAGGGAGTATTTTTTTTATCATCATATTTGTCTTTATGTGGGCCCCAAGTTTAGAAATATTTCTCTGTGAAATCTTGCAGACTTAAAGTGCACTCTAACATGTACTCCCTCTGTCCGGAAATACTCGTCGGAGAAATGGATGTATCTAGACGTATTTTAGTTCTAGATACATCCATTTTTATCCATTTTACCGACGAGTATTTCCGAATTGTTGAAATTAATAACTACACTGTGACTTTTCTAAGAAAGAACTCACTGGAGCTTGGTATATATAAAAAAACCCGCACTCTTCTATACATAGGTAGTGTATACGTTGTTTTATACTTCCTCCGTTTCTAAATATAAGTCTTTTTAGAGATTTCAATGTGGACTACATACGGATGTATATAGACATATTTTAGAGTGTAGATTCACTCATTTTGCTCCGTATGTAGTCTGTATTGTAATCTCTAAAGAGACTTATATTTAGGAACGGATGGAGTACATATCAGCTGGTAGTGAACTCTTTCAGAAGCCTCTGATATTATAGTAACCTATGCTTTTCCATCGTTATTATGTTACTTATCTGAAATTGTTTGTTGCAGAACTCTTAAGGGTCATTCGGAGACTAAATTTGAAAGATCAGTGGACTGACTTGTCACTTCACTTTATAACTTTGTATGCTCTGAGATCAACAATATCTGAGAATACTCGTGCACAGAATCATTTCAGAAGCATCGGAGGACTGGAGGTTCTATTAGATGGACTGGGACTACCATCAAGCAAATTTTCAGTCTCAAAGCATTCTTTTGTCCCCAGTGATGAAAGGTAAGTGTTTCACTGTTTCAGCAATGGCATATTGCTTTGTTCGGTGCCATAGAATTTAGTTCTGCGACCATTTATTTCATCTGTTCCACCGAGCATCAATATTAATAAATGTACTTCTGTAAAAAAGGTTAACAAGTGTACAATTGATACATATTCCGTAGCTTGTACTTTACAACAGCTAGTGCTGCCAACTTTCATGCACTGCCATTGAAGAGCAATATCTTACATCTCCCTTTCTACTAGAGGAGACAGCTTTATAGTAATGTTAGTGTCTTCTTAGCCACTCCCTCCATTCCATAATCAAAGAGATTCTAGTTTTGTCCTAAGTCAAACTTAGACATCTACAACACCAAATTAATACAGTATGGAAATATATTTCATGATGGATCTAATGAAACTAACTTGGTTTTGTAGATGTTGATATATTTTTCTATAGGCTTGGTCAAACTTAAAGAAGTTTAACTTAGGACAAAACTAGATCACTTACATTTTGGAATTTAAGGAGTATCTGCTATCAAGTGTTCAATAGGACCAGTTTTACCATTATAAACTGAAGGCACATTTTAACAACAATCTGCGATAGCAAAGATACATTTATCTGATCGTGTTTTGTGTGTTTGCCATTCAGTTCCGTTCTTGTGTTCTAACATGACATGCTTTTGCAGGAGTGACATTTTGCAGCTCCAGATACTATCTTTGGAAATTCTGAGGGAAGCGGTGTATCCTGTTTCATAACTTTTCCTGTAGATAGATCATTGCATTCCTTATAATACTTTGTTCTATTTCTAGATTCTGCCTTTCTGGAGCAATGATAACACATAGGTACTTCATATGCTGACCTCTTATGTAGCAAACAAGTTGTAGTTAGATCATCGGCATAGATTGATAGTGCTAACTTTACCTATGAGGTCGTTGCTCACCATTTTGGTCAGAATTTGTTTTCTGTTTCGACTTAGATGACATATAATGTTTGCAGTCTCTCTTGGATCCTTGACTGTTTATTCAGTTTCGGTAATGTTAACAATTTGCAGTTCCTATGTGAAAATGGACGGATACATAAATTTGCGAACAGCATCTGTTGGCCTGCATTTATGTTTCAGGAGTTTCATCAGCAGAAATTTCTTGATCCCGAGGTGCCCAACTGGAAACTTGATAGACAAAGTACCGGGAATTCACCTACATTAGAATCATTCCCAAGTCCTGTTGATATTCTTAATACGACCGAATGGAATGAGTATTCTGTAAAGTTAAGCAAGGCACTTTGTTCTTTCCTTCTTCCTCCTAATGAGATCAGGTACTGTCCTGGTTCAACTGTTACCAAAATTTCTCTACCCATCTCGTTGGCATACTGGGAGCAATGTGCAAGGTGGATCATAAAGATTCTTTCAACTGTTTTCCCGTGCATCAAAGCATGTGCTAGTGAAACGGAATTGCCTAACCATATAAGGTAAGTTCTTATTCCCCATTGGTTTGGTGTACGTCTTTGTTAATTAGATTAGTTAATTATCACTCACTGTTTCAAAATTTCCAGTCTATGAAGAGGATGTATTGGCAAGAGGGCACCTCCTGCACCCATGGGCATATGCACCCACTTTTCAAAAAATGCACTTTAAGCACATTTCAAAATGTTAAAAAATTCAAAAGAAAAATTCACGCATACATGTTCGCAAATGTGTGTGTGTGGCACAAAGTTTTGTGAAAAAATGTCTTTTTGTTTTGTCTCCGCAAAAAGGACAATTTTCAGTGCTACTAAATAGCGTTCCACGACACAATTTTTGTCTTTTTTGCACAGGCCACAAAAAAAGTTATTTTTTCGTGAAACTTTATGCACATACATAGAACATGGAGACGTATCCGTGCAACCTTTTTCAGATTTTTTTAGCATCTAGAAATGTGTTTTCCGAAGTGGGTTCATATGTACCCGGGTTCATCCATGAACTTCCCATGTATTGGCTTCATATAAGATACCGTCCAAGCTAAAATTTAGAGGAAAAAAGTTCTGTTGCATAGTTAATTCTACCATATTGCATTATTGCCATTTCCAACAATCTGTTAGATACTATCCAACATATGAGTAGTTTTCCGTAGCGCAGCTAGTCTCGTAGTATCTATTGTCGCTCCTTTTTTTCATTCTTCTTGCAATTGTTCATTGTTCTGTTTATAATTTTTCCATTTGTGGTCAACACCTTTGTCTGTATCTGTATGCAAATACCATGTTTCCTAAGTTCCTTTAGGTGATTGAATTTCTATTTGTCTATGTATTTTAACTGCATTGCTCTGTTCTGTAAATTTCCTTTGTTGATAAATTATTTTTGGTGTATTCAGGATTTTATCAAATATCCTACAACATTACATGCTCAGCACATTTAGGAAAGTTCTCATTTCAGCACCAGTTCTACTCAAATCTTTTCGAGAGGAGGGTTTGTGGGATCTGATATTTTCAGAGAAAATTTTCTATTTCGGGTCATCCCTGGAGTGCATTCATCAGATTGTTGGTGAGACTGAGACACAAACTGATCATTTCACTGACGCTGCTGAATCAACTGGCTACAAAAGTAATCTACCTGATGTCAACATCCTTCAGTCAGAAGCTATTTCCTTCTTGGAGTTTGCTGCAACACTGAATGAAAACACAAATAACCTGGTATCCGAAATTTCTCCTTCCCCGCATAATATGTTGCTCATTTTACATAATTTTGAATACTGTCATGTTTTTTTGCATTCATGTCTTTAAAATATTTCTGTTTTGTTTGTAGCCAGAATGCTCAGCATTGTTAAGTGCACTGGAACACTGCACTAATGGTCCTGGATTGGTTGTTACCATTCTTAAGAGCTTTCATGTTATCCTGAAACTTGCCACTGAGCAAACTCTAGTTTCTTTCAAGTCATTGGACATGCTTACCAGAGTCCTGAAGGTTGCATGCCTTCAAGCACAAGAACTAAGGAAGGCACATCCAAGCGATGACTTCAGGGGAAATGGTTCTCAAACAAACAATGTTCAGATGGATTCTCTAGATGAGAGAATTAAGAATGCTCTTACATGTGTCGAATTGGCTTTCAACCTTTTCAAGGAATATGTCACAATATCTGACCTTGGAAGGATGATAATTTTACATAATGCCAATTGTATTGGGTGCCTATTTGATTTATTCCAAGAAGAGAACCTCCGGAAACATGTACTGGAGCAAGTTCTTGCCTTATATAGGGTATAACCATGTTTACTATTCTCTCATTTTTATCACACTTGATATTACTTATAGAATTAACTTTCTCCTCCCTTGTTCTTTGTTCTTTCTTACAATCAGTTGCCTCCATCATCAGCACAAGATCATACAGCAAAGTTGCAACTATGTTCCAAATATTTAGAGACCTTCACTCGTGCAAAAGAGCATGAAAAGAACTTTGCAGAAATGTCGATTGATTTATTAGTTACCATGAGAGAGATCATTTTGATAGATCGCGCGGTATGTTTTTCTTTATAGATGAGGACAATAATCGCATATTATTGGCTTGTTTCTTCCCAATTTTAGTAACACTCCATGCCTGATGAATCCCTAATATCTTTTGCTAGTATTACCAAAATCTGTTTCGCAATGGGGAGTGCTTCCTGCATATAGTCTCTTTATTGAATGGAACTTTTGATGAAGCAGTTGGGGAGCAATTGGTCCTTAATGTCCTTCAGACGTTGACCTCATTACTTGCTGAAAATGATGAATCCAAGGTAATCATATATGCTTTAGTTCACTTCACATGTTCTCTGTATGAGCTATATGGGGCCAATAATAGTTTTTGGTCTTTTCTGGATGGCCACCTGTGCTGTCCTCTTGTTACAAGGTATTCACTTTGTTGTGGAATCAGCTGATTTCTGGTGAAACCAGGTTATCCAGCAATAAAAAAATTCTCCTATTTCTCAATGGTCACACAATTTCTTTTCTTTCATTCTTTGTAAGGATTAATTGAAAACGTCAATTAGAATAAAAGTTGCCATAATCAACGAGCGGAGTTACTCTGGTTCATGTAACTTACTTGCTTAATGCTCTTTTTTTCTTCCTGATTTATCTTATCCAGGCTGCTTTTAGAATGTTGGTTGGTGTGGGCTACCAAACACTGCAAAGCTTGCTATTGGACTTCTGTAAATGGCTGCCAAGTCGGAAACTCTTGGACGCGCTACTTGGTATGCTTGTCGATGGGACTTTTGAGATAAATGAAAAGACAACAATAAAGGTATGCAATCTTCATGATCTTTGAAGAAATGAGATCCTTGTATATTCAGTTGCTTCACTCAATTGTACCTGCATTGTAACTTGATTCTTTACCCTGATGTTTTCTTTTTCTCCACAGAATGAAGATGTAATTATACTTTTCCTAAATGTTTTACAAAAGGTTCGCCCCTCTTTCTCTCTCTCTCTCTCTCACACACACACACACACTGTTGTTTTGCATTCATATGTTTATGTAACAATGGTGCTTCTGATTGGCAGAGCAGTACTTTGCTTCAACATTATGGGCTTGTGGTCTTACAGCAATTGCTCAAAGGGTCCATTACAAATAGAACTTATTGTTTCAAAGCAGGATTACTTAGCTTTCTTCTTGACTGGTTTTCTGTTGAGGAATGGGATGACACAGTTATAAAAATTGCAGAGTTAATTCAGATTATTGGAGGACATAGTATTTCCGGGAAAGATATCCGGAAAATGTTTGCTCTCTTGCGTGGTGAGAAAATTAGTGTCAAGCAGAAGCATAGCTCATTGCTTTTAACAAGTCTTAGTCATATGCTCAAGGAAAAGGGACCTGAAGCTTTCTTTGAGTTCAGTGGTCATGATTCTGTGAGTTATTTTCATTTCAGTACTTTAATTGTTTTCTACTCCCTCCGTAAACTAATATAAGAGCGTTTAGAATACTAAAGTAGTTATCTAAACACTCTTATATTAGTTTACAGAGGGAGTATAATCTGTTTCCTGACAAAACTTTAATGATCATTTTAAGTATATTTGCCTCAGTTGCCATTATGGTATAGACGTTTATATTTTGAAGTAATGCCATATTGTTCTCTTCATGGTTCTGAATAAAAGCTGCCGAACAGTTACTTTGTTTTATTCAAGTAATATTTATGTGGTGAATTTCTTCCCCTCAACAGGGTATTGAAGTAAAATCACCTGTTCAATGGCCTTACAGTAAAGGTTTATCTTTCTGCTGTTGGCTTAGAGTGGAAAGCTTCCCTGAGAATGGTATGATGGGCCTTTTCTCCTTTTTCACGGAAAATGGAAAAGGATGTTTAGCTATGCTTGGGAAAAATACTCTAGTCTATGAGGTAATGGTGGTTGCTGCCTTCATCTTTTCCAAGAACTTTCGGTAAATTAGTCTTGTATTTCTTTTTCATTGGTTAAATTATATCCTGACAAATAAATTCTTTGGTCAGTAAAATTGGGAAATATTTATTCAAGACAAAATTACTTTCTGAAGTTGGTTATTCGATCGCTAAGTTGGCTGCATAATTGCGTGAAATCCAACATAGTGGCTGACTTGCGTTTTTTTCATGAAAATCCTAGTTTGGTTTTACATATATTTCAATAAATTTCTTTGTTTCCTCAAAAGAAGATTTGTCTCCATTTCACTGACTAATCTTTGATCATGTAATGCTGGTTTCACCATAGATTAATCCACTCTAACAGAAGTATGATTTAATCCATGTTTCTATTTGAGTGAAATACACCATTTTTCCGTAAACTTTGAGGAAATGAGTACTTCAGTCCATGAACTCCAGAGACGCACACATCACCATATATCCGTTTAAGTGATGCAGTTTAGTCCAAAAATGGTTTGGTGGGGAAGATGACGCGCAATTGGACCGATTGCACGCACCCCAGCGAGAATGTGCGACGGTGCTCCTACACCTGCGTCTCCTGCTTGTACTTCCGCCGGGACCTAGCCTCCTGCCGCAAGGGAGACACATGCAAGTAGCGTACAACGTCTTCGAGTCCTGGCTCCACCTGACGGCGATATGGTGTTGAGGTGGAAGGCACAGTCGGCCTGAGAAATTTGCAGAAAACTCCCTTGCTGAAACTCCTCGGTCGAGGTCCTCCACTCGCACACATGTTGCGTCACCAAATCGTTTTTGGACTAAAATGACTGAAACAAGTTTATGGTGCTATTTGTGCGTTTCTTGAGTTTGTGGACAGTTGTTTAGTAGCCATTACCAAGATGGCTTTAAAAACTCGGCCATTTTGCTGATAAGAACTCTACATGTTACTTAGTTATACATATAAATCCACATGGCATGAGCTCGTTATTTGACTTCAGTTGTCGAGTAACAAAGTTTGATTTTAGTATTAATGTCCAATTTAATCACCCTACCTACCTTATGCAGTCTGTCAGTCAAAAGAATCAGTGTGTTTTGTTGCCTTTAAGCCTCCCAACGAAGCAATGGAAATTCCTTTCTGTTACTCATACAGTAGGGAGAGCTTTTTCTGGAGGAAGCCAGTTGAGATGCTATGTAGATGGCGATTTAGTATCAACTGAGAAATGCAGGTGAGTTAGCACATCATTTGATTGAGCCGTTCTGTTTCTGTAATAATATCTAAGGATTTCAAATAGTCCCTAGTATTTTCGTGTTTAATATTTGAAATTTCTTTTCTTTGTCCATGGTTTTTATCACTATTAGTTCTTACATGTGTGTGTGTGTGTGTGTATACCTAATAAGGACTCCTAGACCAATACTAATACTCCTTAACACCCCCCTCAAATGCAATGTGTATGCAATAGCATTGCATTTGAAGAAGTGGAACACTAGAAAATAAATGATAACCCAAAATCCGCGTCTTGAGAGTTTAGCATGAAGATTCTTCAAAACCTGTTGAGTCAAGCCAAAGGAGATAACGAGAAGATGGCGCATTAGAGGAAGACACCACATTAGTAGAAGATACAAGAGAAGTTGGGTTGTCAAAAGAAGTTGGCACATCAAGAGGATGAAGCATTGCACACAAAATCATAGCCCAAGAAAACTGGCGGCAAAAGAAGCTCGGCAGCATGAGAATGGACGTAGATTGACAATGCAAAAGAGGCCACAAAAATCCTATAGAAAGGACAAGGTTCAGAAGGCTGACGGATAAAGATATGGTGGACTCGCATGACATGAGAAACACGAAAAAGAGCAACGGACTTGGTGGACGCAGCGGAAAACATAGAGAGCTAGAAGCTAGAAAGCTTACACTAGACGAAGATGCAAAAGCCATGTAGCCAGAAGAGGCTGCGGAGGAGACCGTGCAGGTGAGATGCTGGCGAGAAGCAGAAAAGAAGAGCAACTAGTGAAAGAGCACAACGCCGATGAAAGGTCTATGTGCGAGACGGAGTCGACAAAGAACATCGTCGAGAATCACCAAACAACATCAAGGGGAAGAAGAGATGCTAGATGACATTGTACTCCCCTTCCCCC